>NW_020194512.1:615949-652896 GCF_002865645.1 Hyaloscypha bicolor E | reverse complement strand
TAGAATTAATTTTCTTATTTAAGATATATTCTTCCCAAAGAAAATATATTTTCTTCTTTATATATTATATAATTAATTCGAAATCATATTCAAAATTTCATGATATTAATATAATTTCTTTTTCATCCAAAAAGATCATATTCTAATCCGAAAATTTATTACATCTACGATTCAGATAATTAAGATATTATTTTATTACCGGAAACTAATTATCTTATTAAAAAGCTAGTATAATTTAATAATTCTTATTATTAATTTATTTCTTACTATTAAATATTATTTAATTAACTAAGAAAATATCTTTAATCTTATATTCTTAATACTAATTCAGAATACTTAATCTTTCTATATTCTATATTAACTTTAATATTAACTATTTCAAACTTAATAATAGTATTATAAATCTTATTTATATTATCTTATAGTTCTTTATTTTATAATCTCTAAATTCTTTAATATTACTTTTTTAAATATAGATATTATTTTAAAGTTCTAACTAACTAAATAGCTTTCTATTATTTAAAATTAATATTAATAAATATTAAATAGTTATAATTAGTATTTGGAAAAGATTTAAATTAGTTTTGGAAAAAGTAATATTTTATTTTAAATTATTTCTTAATTTTATTATTCTGACTTCTTTTTTATTAATATTTACTTTATATTTTCCTAATATTTTTAGTATATTTATATATTTTATATTTTATATATTTCCTATATTATTTCCCTTCTTTTATATTATTCTTTAAGTTAATAGAGATATCTCTAAATAAATAAGAAATTAAGATATATTTATATTATGGAATTTTTATTATTTTCTTTTATATTTTAATATTTTAGATATTATTATTATATTTATATTTCTATTATATTACTTTCTTATTTCCCTATTATTATTATTTAGTTTAACCTATATTAATTATTTCCTGGATTATATTTCCTTAAATATATATATTTATATTTTTTTTTTATAATAAAAGCCTAATTCTATATTTTATTTTTTCTAATTATTTCTAATTTCTAATTATATTATCTTAAATATATCTAATTATTATATTTACTTTCCCTATTATATAGACTATTATTTCAGCTTTATTTTCTTACTAGAAAGATAAAAAAACTCGAATATATATAATGCCTTTATATAATTTAAGTTTATTTTAATTTATTCTTTATTTTGAAAAGTATTTAAAAGAAATTCTTATAACCTTAAAAATCTTTAATTCTATAATCTATAACTATTATACTAATAATATTTATATAATTTCTTTAAAAATAATAAAATGGCCAAAGAATAGATTTCTTATACTAGTAAAGTATAATAGCTAGTTCTTATAAGCTATAGTATTATTAAAAGCCTATAAATTAATAATATTAAAGTTTAGAGTATTAAAAGAGCTTAAGTAGTTATAAAAGGCCTGCTAATACTAGAAAAGATAGCTATAATTACTGAATTTAATATAAATATCCTGAATAAGCTAAGTAATATATATAATAAGCTCTTAAAATAGAAAGCCTTTATTAGAGACAGAACTAAACTGGAATTAACTAAAGAAAAGCTAAAGAACTACTAAGCTAATAATAGGGAATTTAATAATATTATTAAAGGTATTACTAAAGGCAGATAAGAGAAGTTTAATAAGATTAAAACTATAGTAAATAGTCTAGAAACTAAAGATTAGAATGAAATTACTTTATATAGTAAAGCTTTTAGCTAATATATTAATAATATCTATAATAACTTTAGTAAAAATATTTATAAGAAGTTATATTTCTTTTTTAAAATAGAAGCTTTAGTATATAAAGCTATTTAGTTAATTAATAAAGCTACTTTAAAATATATTAAAAATAAGAAGTATTAAAATACTAGTATATTTACTAAATTAAGTATTACTAAAGTACTTAAGTATATTAAAGCTATTTTGAAATCTAGAGAATTGGTTTTTAAGCTACTATTAGCTAATAATCTTAAAGCTAGATAATATACTTTTAATATTTCTAGAATTCTTATTAAAGAATATTATAATAATAAATCTTTCTTTAGCTTTCGTAATAAGTCTAGAGAATGGGCCTCTATTATAATTTCTATAATAACTTAATTGAATTTAGCTAGTAAGACTAGTACTAAACTAATAAAGCCTACTACTAGTACTACTAGTAAGACTAATAAAACTAGTAAGAAAAAAGAGTAAGCTAAGCCTAAAACTTTTAATAAATAGCAAAAGTCCGAGTATTAGTCTAAATATAAGACTAATAAAATAGAGAAACTATTTATTCTAAAAGAAAAGATATTATCTAGAAAAGCTTCTATAACTATATCTAGAATTAAGAAATAGAAAACTAAGGATATTAAGTTTAAAGAAATTAAAAATAATAAATATATCTATAAAATACTAGCTAAATAGAAATTAATACTTATTTAGTAAAATAAATATATTTTTAAAAAAGTATATAGTAGTATTTTAGAATCTATTTATAAGCGAGAATACTATAGAATTACTAATAGATTTCTTAAAGCTCCCTATAAAATATATATTTAGTAGCTTACTAATACTTTATTTATTAGTATAGGAGATATTAATAATATTAAGGATACTCTAAAACTAGTTACTATAATCTATAAACTTACTAAAGGCAAGAAATATATTTCTATTACTTAGATAAATAAAAAGATATAGGATTTCTTTTTAGAAAACCAGGAAATTAAAAAGTATAAATATAAGTATTATATTTCTAATTAATTCTGGCTAAATCTATAACTTTAATTTAATACTATAGTTCCTATTTCTAAATCTAGTATTACTAATCTAAATATAAATAGTTATAGTTATAAGAAAAATTACCTGAAGTAAATTAAAAAGTTTAATATTTAAAAGCTTTTAATATAAGAAATAAAAATACTATAATTCTATTTCCGAAAAAATAATATAATAAAATATAAAAATCTAGATAATAGCTATTTTATCTTAGCCTTTTAACTTTTAATAGCAGATCTATTAATATAGCTCGGATTTTATAAAATATTAAATAAGTACTCTATTTATCTAATTAGTTATCCTTAGCTAGCTAGATATTATATTTCTGGAAATATTAATTATAATTAATATAAAGGTAATATTAAAGATCTGGCTATTACTAAAGCTTTAAATAGTAAATTCTATTTTAGTAAAAAATATCGAAATATTAGCTATATTTTTTTTATAAACTATAAGAAGGCTATTATTTTTAGTAAGAAGTTCTTTAATAATATTAATTACTTCTTTATTTCTAATAATTTTAAGCCGGAAATAGCTAAGGAAATAAGTAAGTATTTACTAAAGGTAATAAAAGAAAAGATTCTAAATATAGTCTATATAACTAGATAAATAAATGCCTTTAGCTAGATAATCTATAAATCTGGAAGTAATAATTCTTGAATAATATAAAAACCGAAAAATAGCTTAATAATAATTTACTACTTAATAGACCTTTTACTATAATTCTAATAAGTCTAGTTATTATTAAGGATAGAATATATAAAAATGAAGTCTTTTATAAGGTTATTAAAGCCTTTTATCTAGAGCTTTCCCCTTCTATTAAAGGCCGATTTAAGAATACTATAGATAATATAAAATTTAAAGAAGATATCTATTTGAAGTATATTAGTATAATTTATAATATAATTCGCTATAATAAGCCTTTTTAATATCTAGTAGTAAAGGCGGAAAGTAAATAATAGTTAAAGGCAGATACTAATTAATATAGAGAACTATATTAGATTTAGTATAAAAATATAGCTAAGCGGGTTCAGATTGCCTTTAAGTAAGTTCAGAAGTATGAAATAAGATTATTTAAGGATAATAGATCTTATTTTAGGTATATTAAGGAGAAATTAGATTAGCTAATAGAGGAGAATTCTAATTATTTTATTATTTCGGACTCTAAATAGGATTTTTCTATTAGTTTTAGTACTTAGGAGATAAGTATAAATAAATAGGGAGACGGATATAATATAGCAGGCTATACTCTCCAAAAATTATATTATTTTGGCGGTTTTGAGGTTTTAGTTATATAGTAAAAGCTATAGTCTTTTATATATAACTTGCAGGAATTATATAAGAAAGCTGGTTTTTCTGTAGTTCTAGAGAATAATTCCTCTTTAGTATTTAATTAATTGAGCTTTTGCATACTGCACACTATTTATGCTTTACTATTTACGCTTTTGATTTTATTATTTTGCTATCAAGTCACGTTTTGCGCTCTGGTATACTTTATGTGGGTTTTTGTCTTGTTGCAGTTTCCCTCCCACAGTATACAAATAGTCCTGTCCCAATAATGATGTGGAATCACGTGCAATCTTTGCCTCCGATGCAATTATCACCCGCGAAGCCAGTAACGCCACCTTCGCAGCTGCCGAACTGTGGCTCACGAGCTCACGGCACAGGCGCGAATTTCCATTTGCAAACAGGCAGCTGTTTCTGGATGAGGCTGAGATGCCTGCCGATTTGGGAGACGTTGGATGCCGTTTGTGGAGGGTTCGGAGCAGCCCGTAGAGCGCCTGGATTAAATTAGCTCGCCCAATTTTAGGCTAACTTTAATACTAAGACGAAGATTTTCCAGTTATCTTATTGTTGGTTCGCAACTTCCTATAGTGGCTTATTTAATTCATATAGAAGTATATTATATATAAATGTATTATTATAGCTTTATAACCTTCTTAGTTCTTTATTAGATAACCGAGACTACTACTAGTAATTAGCCTAACTACTATATCTCGGATAATAGAATATAAATAGTAGAATATTAGAATAAGTTTCTTATAATACCTAATTCTTAAATCAATTTATAAATAAGATTAATTTATTTCTAATTCTTTACTATTTAATATATTATTCTCTAAATTATAGTTATTAAATCTATTTTATAGAGGTTTTAGCTAGTTATTATTTAATAATAGCTATCTTATTAATAAATTAACTTAATTTATAAAAAAGTAAATTTCGATTTTTTATAGCTTTTAGCCTTATTATAATTACTTCTTAGAAATCTATAAAATAATAATATTTATATTCGGTTATAGAATATTTTATTCTAAATATTAATTATTAATAACTTTATTATAATAAGCAAGTCCATATATCTAGAAGCAATTTATATTACTAATAATACTATATTTAGATCTAATAATAATATCTATTATAACCTAAATAAATAGAAGAACTGCTTTTATAGACTTAAATATAAAAAGAATAAAAGTAAAAAGAAAGTAAACTAAAAAAAAGGCTCTAGCTAGTCTAGTATTAAATATAGTAATATTTAATAGGGAATTAGAAATAGAAAAGAGACTATAGAAGCCGAGTTATTAAAATAATATATTTAAAAGTTAATAGTTATAGCTATAGATAATTTAGTTCTATTCTATAAGCTTATTTATTATAATCTCTAGTTTTCTAAGTCTTATAATAATAGTATTTATACTAGATTAGAATAAGAAAAAGATAGTAGTAATACTAATTCAAATTAGAATTAGAGAAATATATTATAACTATAATTTAATATCCTATATTTTAATTAATATAATTAAAATAAGTTAGAGAATACTAGTCTTATATAATATAAAAAGTGAAATTGAATTCAGATCTTATATTCTAGGTAAAATTCGGGTACTAATTATAAAATTGACTTTCTAGTTTCTGATTTCTAATTTCAGATAATACTTTCTATTTTTTATTTTTTATTACTATAAAATTCTAATTTTCAAATATTTAAATTATATTTATTCTAAATATATAGTTATAGATTTTCTATTATTAGATATATAAGCTTAAAATATTTAATATCTATTTCTATATATTAGAATAACTTTATAGTTTAGGGATTTTAAATTCTTATTATATAAATATATAAAATTATATATAGTTTATTATTATTTTCTAATTATTTCTTTATAAGAAATCGATTTATAATTTAAAAAATATTATAGTTTAACTATATTATTAAGTATTTTATTAAAGGTATTAAAAGCTATTATAGTAATTATGTTTTATTTTATTATAATTATTAATCTATTTATAGAATTTGTAAGGTATTTATTAGTAGATAATAAAATAATAGAATAAATTAGTGAGTTATAAAATATAGTATTAAATTTAGTATAGAACTAATCTCTGTCTTTTCTATAAGGTTTAGGAAAGCCTCCTCTAAATAGGAGGTTCTAATAATATATATATAATTAGTAATTTATAAGTCTAATATTTGTAATATAAATAGTAGTTAGTTATAATATTAAAAGGCTATTAATCTTTCTAATTAATACGTGTAATATTCGAGATTTATTATATCTTCTTGAATTATATATAATCCTATATATATTATAACTATATTTCCTTTTCTAGGATCTTATTTCTAATATTTATTAATTTATTCTAGTAAAATATTTAATTAATTATTTATTTAATTAAGATAAACTTCTAGTATCTTGGAAAGTAGTTTTACTAATATAATCTGAGTAATAGATATAAAAATCGTCTAATTAGATTAAGGCTAAGTAAGTAAGAAGAAATAGTAATTATATTTCAGATATAGGAGCTAGCTAGTAATTATAATTTCGTTTGAAAACTAAATATTCTAATTAGCTCGAACTAAAGTACTAAGGCACTATTCTATAAAATTAATACTATTTATTAGATCTTATATTAGAATAATCTAAATAGCTTTATAGAAAGAATTTAATAAAATATTTATATAAGAAACTTATATAAATATTTCTGAGATTCTTAAAATTATTTACGGGCTTCTAAAAGTATATATTAATTAGTTATACTAATTTCTAATTAGAACTAGTATAAAAACTAGTAATTAATTTAGGTGGTTTTCTATTTCTATAAAAGAATCTCTTTATATTATTATATACTCTTTTTCTTTTTAATAACTATATATATAATAACTTCTTTTATTATTATCTTTTAGCTTCTTCTTTTATACTTTTTCAAGTTTTCTTTAATTATTTTTAATTAATTCTATAATATTTTCTGGCTTTACTATTTACTAATATAATTATAAATATAAAGATAATCTTATAGCCTTTTTTTCTATTATTAGTAAATACTTGAAATATTTTAAGTATTTGCTTATTAATTCCTTTATTTTATATATTATAATATCTAGTAAAATGAATTATAACTATTATAATAAGGGCTCTAAATCTTATATATTAGTAAGTTCTTTAGCTTTAATATTTATTAAAGCTAATGCGATTTCAGATTCCTTACTATTTATTAGAAGCTTACTAGTTCTAGGAAAATACTATTATAATCTTTAAGAAATTTCTTAAAGAATATCCTAAATAGTATTATACTAATATAAATAATATTATTAATTGGGTTATTAAAGATTAGAAGAAATCTAATAAGCTTCGGAATTCTTTTCCTGTTTTAATACGGCAAATAATAATAATATTTGGGTTAGTATTCTAAAAATAAGTTTTTCTAATATATTTAGATATTTACTAATTCCTTAAAGAAATACTATAAAGTTTACTTTTAAAATATTAATTTTATTACCGAGATTTCTGCCGAGATTTCTAAATAAATTATTAGTAATATTTCAAATACTAATAATATAATACTTATAGCTATTTGAAATCTAATTTTAGAAGTTCAGGTCTTTTATAAAATATATATAATAGTTATAAGTTTCTTATTTACTTCTCTTAATATTCTTAATACTAATATTATTATAATATAACTATATTCTATTAAAGAATAAGCGGATTTCAGAAAGTATTATCTAATTCTTTATTAAGTCCTAAATAAGGCCGGTATTTAGCGTTTTTACTTTAGGAATTAGAAATTTATAGAAATTAGAATTTGTTTATTTAAGATATCTATAGCTAGTTTACTTATAATAAATCTTTTTTAATCCTGAATTCTTTTTCTAATAATTTAAATATAATTCTTATAAGTTTTAATAAAACCCTAGAAAACTTTTATAAATAAAAACTCTAGAGAAAGAATATTTCTATTACTATTCCGGGCCTTTTCTTAGCTATTTAGGTTCTTTTTTTCTTTTTAGTAGCCTTTTTCTTAATAGTTCAGAATTCTTTTTAATCTTAAGAGATTATTAAAAGATAATTTCGGATTTTAAGCTATAATTTTAGTTATATAATTTCAGAAATTCCTTAAAATTTTCAAGGTTAGAGAAAGCAGGTAACTAGATATTATAATCTTTAAGCTAGGCTTTTTATTTAATTAAAAACTATAATTTTTTACTTTTATTATTTTAATAATAATTAATAATAACTTCTATTTTCTATTCTTATTCTTTATTATTATTTATTAATTCCGGAAGTTTTCTAAAGAAATATAAATATAGCTTCTAATTCTTTTTTATTATATATTTTTTAAAGAGGGAAATATAAAAAGTTAGATATAAATAATTATATATATTTAATAGTTCTAATTTATATATTAAATTACTAATATATTTAAGGACCTTAAATAGACCTATAAATTTTGGCTTAAGCTTCTTTATTTTAAGTTTAATATTTCTTATTAATAGTATTTAGCTAACTAATATTTATTATAATAGGTTTCCTAATTATTTTATATATAATATTATAAATTTTTAAGCTTTTTCTATTTTGCTTTAAAGGTTTCTAGCCTTCTATATATAGCTAGTATTTCTTTTATAATTCTATTTTTAGGATTTTATAGAAGTTAAAAATAGTATTTATAATATATATAAAAAGATATATTTTATAAAATCTAATATTTTAAGTTATTATATATAAATTCTATAAAAGATAATCTTTTAAACTAGTTATTCTTTTAGGTATTAAAATAATATCTTAAGTAATATTTCAGGGCCTGGTTTTACTTTTCTATTTAATTATTTATTTAAGGATAATAAGCTATATTTAAATATTATTTATATATTAAATAGAAATAGAAAGTAAACTAGAACTAGCTAGTAAATATTATTTCTTAATTAGAAATAATTTTATTAAAGAAACTAAAGATCGAGAAAATATATTTCTATATAATTTTATAATATATAATATATCTTACTATTTTAGAATACTAGTTAATAACTATAAGAATTATATTAAAATCGGAATCTTTTACTAGGTTCTTATATAGTATAGTACGGCAGGCTATACTCGTTAAAAATTATATTATTTTAGCGGTTTTGAGGTTTAGGTTATATAGTAAAGGCCGCGGCCTTTTATATATAACTTGCGGAAATTATATAAAAGAGCTAGTTTTTCTATAGACTCAGAGAATAATCCTTTATAAGTATTTAATTAATTAAGCTTTTATATACTATATACTATTTATACTTTACTATTTATACTTTTAATTTATTATTTTACTATTAAGTTATGTTTTATACTCTAATATACTTTATATGGGTTTTTGTCTTATTATAGTTTCCCTCTTATATATTTTATAGTAAGTAATATAGGGAAGATTAAAACTTTATAATTAAGGTAATACTTTTATAAAGTTCTAAGGGATATCTATAAGGCGGATTATTAGCTTAGTAAGTTAGGGGAGAAAAGGGCTATTATAATACCTTAAGCCTAAGGCCGAAATATTAAGGATATATAAGTATTAATTTTAGTATCTTATATTAATTTCTAATATATCTAGTAACTTAGATACGGGTTAGCCATAAGATATAGTTACTAGTATAGTATATAGGAATAGTAGAAATAGAGGCTAATTATAAAAGGAAAAAAAGTAGAAGAAATAAAATAAGAAATATTAAACTAAGATAATACAAGTTAAACCTTAGTTAGAAATAGACTTTAGTACTTAGAAATAAAGTTATATTATTAATTTATATATTATTTTTAGTTATAGTAAAAACCGGAATAGAGATAATATTAATTTTAGTAGAAAACCTTACTTCTAAGTCCGGAAAAGATACCCAAAAGAGGAAATACTCTTAATTTCAAGTAAAATAGTAAATAGAAATCGGAAATGAAAATCGAAAAGAAATTAGAAATAAGAAATTATATAGATAAACTAGAGAAGCTTCTAAAGAAAGGAAAGAATACTAAGTAAAGAAAGAAAAGAGAATTCAGAAAAGTCAGAAAAATTAGTAAAATTATATTTATTATTTTTATTACTTTTAATAATACTATTAAGTATATCTAGTTTAGTAAAAATAAGGAGAAATACTATAGGTATTAAGCTAATAAAGTAGGAAAGAGAATATAAGTAATAGAAATAAGACTAGAAAAGCTATTACTTTATTACTACTAATACTAAAGTTCGAATCTCGATTATATTTATTATTATTAACCGGTTTCTTTCTAATCCCAGTTCTTAAATTAAAAAATATATTTAAACAAGAAGTTAGTTCTTTAGGAACCTTATTAGTAGACGCCTTAGATATAGAAACTCTATAATTAATTATAGAAGAAGTTATTAAGATTAATATAACTAAAAATAAGTATATACTAGTACCGGATTTAAACCTGCTATTTATAGAAGCTTCTGAAATACTATAGTTTCAGGGAAGTAATATCTTAATATTCTTAAAATAGTATATAGATATATATAAGAACTATTATTTTCCCAAAAATACTAAAAGAAAGAGAATTATCTATTATATCTCTCTTATTTATAAGAATTAGATTAAGGCTATACCGGAATACTATACTAATAACTTAGGAGATTACTAGGAGACCAAGTTCTATAAGGCCTTACTAAAGAAATTCCGAGAATATAACTAGGAAAAATTCAAAATTATTTACAATTTTCTTAATTAGATTATTATATAAGTTTAGAATAAAGAAATCTCTTTTAAGTCTTATATTAATATATTTAATAAAGTATTAAAGGAATTACTAAAGAGAAAAAAGATAAATGAAATTACTTAATACCGAGAATTTATAAGGGAATTATTTATTCTAATAAGAGATTATATTCTTAAAAATATAAACTTCGAATCTATAAATATTTCTATCTATAAATATAATAAGATATATAAGAAGGTAATAATATTCTATTAATATAATAAGAAGAAATACTCTTTTAATATTACTAATAACCCAGATATATTTAGACTTAGATAAGAATACTTAAATATAATAGTCTATAATATAGTTCCTAAATTAGAAAATAATTATTTTTACCGGTTTTTCCTATTATACTTCCTAAAGCTACTATAGGTATAAGTAAAAAGAGAATTCAGTCTGCGGCTAATTATATAAAACCTACTAAAAATAGTAAACCTAAGAGAGATAATATTAACTAGCTAGTAAGGAGTCTGGAAAAACTATCTATTACTATTATAATTTAAGAGAACCTATAGAGATAACTTAATATAGCTACTATTATAATTCGAGAGAATATCCGTAGTTTACTCATATAATCTAGTTAATTATAGTAGATATAGCTAGTATAATAATATTAATAGCCTAGTAGATATAATTCGGGTCTTTAAAAAAAATATACTGGAATTTGTAGTAAAGGTTATAGGGAGTACTATAGTAGCTATAGTAATTAAACTAGATTAGGTAGAGGATCTAAATAACTATATTCTAGAGGAAGTTAATCTTAAGTATAATTAGAGAATACTATTCAAGTTAATATAGCCTATAATATAGACCTAGAACCGAGAGAATAAATTTATTATAGGTATTATAGTAGAAATAAGAATAATAATATTAACCCAGAATATATTTATATTTCTTGGTTCTATTACCTACTAATAGAAGAGCTTATAAATTATAGATATACTTACTAATTTAATAGAAGATAATATAAAAGGCTATTTAAGCCTGGATAAGAAAATATTTCCTTTTTTCTTACTAGTAAATACCGGTAGTTTAATTAAATTATTTCCCAAGTTCGAGGAAAAGAATTTGACTATAATTTAAATACTTGACCCAAAAATATCTAGAGATTAATAGGAAATATTTAGTTTACTAGATAAGAAAAAGAAAAGAGAACTAGCTAACCGGGATCTATATATGGAAATAAGTAAGTTATAGCTAGGGAATCTGAATAGCTGCTTTATCTTAGAGGAAATTATATTAGAATTACTAATACTTTAGATTCTGGAATTAATAAATAATACTAAGATTTAGCTATAAATAGTATTTCTATTAATATTATAATAGGATTCTTATTAAAGAAAAAAGGAAAAGAAATAGAAATAGTTAAAGAGGTTTTCCGAAAATAAGCTAGAGTAAAAGAAAAGCTATCTTATATAAGAAGCCAGAAGAATAGTACTCTAAGAAGTAATAGATAAAGAAATAGCCTAGCTAAGAATATAAATATTAATAATTCCGGGAATAAATAAGACAAACTAGGAACCTAGTATACTCTTAATTATAATAAGTATAGAACTTCTAAAGTTAATAATATTCTAATAAAACTATTAAAGAAAGTAACTATTCTATTTCTAAAAACTTAGAAAGAAATAAGAATACTTATTAATACCTTAAAAATACCAGATCTAGCTATTATATTTTAGAACTAATAAATTAAGAATAATACTTCCTATTTTACTATCTTATAAATAGGAAATACTATTATATTAAATATAGTTAAATAGACTAGAAAATCTATAGAACTAGTAGTTATAGCCTATATAATAAATAGAATATTTAAGGAACTAGAAATACTAGCTTAGGTACCTAATACTAATAGGATTATTTAATTTAAAGGTAATAGTATTAATATTCGGATATTACTAGCTTATAAATATATTATATAATCTCTATATCTCTAATTTATACTTTAAGGACCTTAAGGAAATATTAAATATAAAGAAATAATTAAAACTAGAACTAAAGTTAATATTTTCCCCGAAAAGATCTCTAGAAGTATTAGTAAAGTAATATATAATACTATAAATTATTAAATATCTATTATTACTAGAACCGAATTTGGATTTATAAGAATAGTAAAGCTTAGAACTAAGGTTATAAATAGAGTAAAATATAAAGATATATTCTTCCTAGTTAAAGGAGTTCTAAAGATCCTATTTAGTTAATTATTCTTAGTAAAAGTAAAAATAAATATTATATATAGGAATAATAGTTTATAGAATAGAAGGTTTACTAATCTTAAAAATAACTAGAATACTTATACTATTATAATTATTCTATTTTTAAAGAATACTAGAAAGTAAAAGAAAATAATAGTTTAAAAATATCAAGCTCTTAGAGTTAAGAAATTAAGTAATATAGAATAGGAAACTAAAAATAAAGAAGAAAAATAAAGTCTAATATTATAACCGGTAATAATATTAGGAGAAATAGAAAGATACCGGAATTTCCTATAAATTCTTTTATTTTGGGCTAAGAAGTTTAGGAAATTAATAATATTTTTAGAGAAACTAAAGTAGAAAAGGCTCTAATTAGAATACTATTAAGAGTAATTCCGGATTTAATAAAAAAGAAAATAAAAAAAATATTAAATAAAGATATTTCTAAAGAAGAAATAAAGTAGTATTTCTTAATATTAAAGAAATATATTTCTAAAACTGAGAAATATTAAACCCAAGACTAGAAAGAATTCTGGAATATATAAGAGCTTAAGAAAGATATATTAAAATACCGGTTAAAAAGATACTTTTTATACCTAACTAGGAAAGAACTAAATAGAAAGGTTATAAATTCCGGAGATTAGACAAAAAGAATACTAGAGAAAATAGCTATAATTCTTAAAGAAAAAAATAATAACTATAGTCTATTTCTAGTTATAGGAATATATAAAATAAAGAATAAGAAGATTTAACTAGTAAATACTAATAATAGAACTAGAGAAGGCCTAGGCGAATATCCGGACTAGTTTAAGAAATCTAAAACTAAAGAATACTTATAGGAATATACTAGAAAATATAAGAACTACTTTTACTAAAAATATTAATTATTCTAAGAGATTTATAACTTATATAGGAATATCTTAAATAATTAGATATTAGTAACTAGCTCTAGAAAAAGAAACTAATTATATTTCGAGAATTAATAATTAATTAAAAAGATATAATTATATTTAATTAGAAAGAAATAGGAAAAGTTTATAAGAATATTAGCTTACTTATTCTAATTAAGACTATTAAGTATAAAGCCTAGTAAGAAAAGAATTTCCCATATCCTAAAGCTCTAGTACTAGTAGTAATAAAAATACTATTAAAATATCTAAATTATAGAGTTTTTAAGAAATATAATAGACTCTATTAAAATCTATAATTCTTAGTTATAAAGAAGATTACTAGAACTTATAAACTAATTAATACTATTATAAAGATAAATTTAGTAACTTTATAAGATACTAATCTATTCCTGTCTACTAATAAGATTTCGGAAGAATTTACTAGATATATTTATATTTCTCTAATTAATTTCTTTTCTAGATATAATTAACTTATATTAGACTCTTATAATATTTCTAGAATTATTAAGAATAGCTATACTATTTTAGGAAGCTACTAATTCTATTATATAGTTTATATAAGTTATTATAACTATTTTAGAGGATCTGTTTCCTAAAATTACTATACTATTTATTAATAATATTAGAGTCAAAAGACCTTATATAGACTATAATAAATAGCTTATTTTATCTAGTATTCGGTATTTTATATTTAAATATCTTTAAAACCTAGATATAATCCTAAATAGAATTAAGTAAACCGGAACTAGTATTAGAGAAAAATTATAGTTCTATTATAATAATATAGTTATTATTAGCTTTATCTATAGAATACTTAAAAGAAGCCTTTTAAGTTCAGGAATTACTAAGATCTTAAGATAGAAATATTATAATAATATAACTAAAGACAAAGTATTTATTAAAATTATTATTTATTACTATATTTAGATTAAAGGCTTTATAGTTATTACTAAACCTATTTACTACTTAATAAGGAAAGGTATAATATAGAACTAGGATAATAAATAAAAGCAAGCTATATAAATTCTTTAAGAAAAGCTTATTATTACTTCGATATTCTATAAGCTATATTATAATTTATTAGAAGATTAGAAGATAATTATATTAGTAATAAATACTAGTCTAGATAAATAGAACGGAACTTTTAGTTAATATAATAATAAAGAGAAAAAGAGAGTTATATAATACGAGTCTGAAATCTGAAATAATACTAAATAAAGATATAATACTACTAAAAGAGAATACTAAAAACTAGTAAAATATTTATAGAAAATATAATTCTAGCTATATAGAGTTTATTTTATCCTTGAACTAGATACTAATATATTCGTTATATAACTAAGCAAAGTAGCTATAGATCTTCCTAGAGCTCTAGTTACTTACTAGCTAGTATGAATTTAACTATTTAATTTTAAAGTCAAGTATATTAAAGGAACCAAGTATATTACTATTAATGAATTATTAAGATACCTATAATAAGAAAGTAATACTAAAGATAACGAGAATATTAATAAATAATTAGTAATAGAGCTTAATATTATTAGAATAGTACTTATTAGACGGGAAGTTTAATTAAAAAAAAGCAGTCCCGATTTAGTTATATAATATTATTTTAAGAAAGCAGATTTCTAAGATCTTTACCGGATATTTAGATAATAGTATTTAGTTACTAGAGATTAATAATTAAAGCCTTATTATATCTAGAAGCAAATTAGTAATATTAAAAAATAATAAAATCCGAAAGTTATATAATAAAAACTATAGTCTTTTATATATAACCTCTAATAAAGTAGTAAATAATAATACTAATTTATATACTTTACTTAATAATCTAACTATTTTACTAAATCCCTTAGATAATAGCTATTCCGAATAATACTAGGATATTATATAATATCTTATAATACTTTCTAGACTAGAAGAAATATCTAGAATCGAGTTTTAAAAGTTAAGTAAAAAAGCTTTGAATTATAGTATAAGAGATTAATTACTCTAGAAAGTTATATTTAAAATATATTTATCTCGACTTATTATTAATAATTAAGAATAAAGAGAGATTATTATTAAAGAGCTATATAATAAGATTAGATATACCGGAAGGAAAAGTATTTTTTACCTAGTAACTAGCTACTATTACTAGAAAGGTTATTATAATTATATATAGAAGTATATTAGTATTTATAAAGTCTATTAGTATAAAAATAAAAGAAGATAAGAAAAAGCTCTATATTTAATAAAAGCTATATTTCTTTTCTATTACCTTAGAATTAATATAGTTAAACTATTAGACTATAAAGAATATAACTTATTAGTTATTACTAGAAACAACTTTTTAAAATAGGTTAAAACTAGATCTTTAAAAAACCTAACTAGTAAGAAGATTACTAAGTTTATTTAGAAAGAAATTATTTATAAATATAGTTTATTTAAATAGCTTAAGATAAATAGTAAATCGGAATTCAAAGAAATAGTAATTTAGGAACTTAATAAGCTAGAAATTAATAGAATTATTATTTTGGCCTATAATTTCAAAAGAAATAATATAATTAAGAGAGAATATTAACTAATTATTTAAGTACTTATTATACTTATAATAGATAGAAAGAAGTCTTAAATAGATTTATTACTATATATTCTATTTACTAACCAAGTTACTATATATAGATTAACTAGATTTACTTCCTTTTATATAGTCTATAGTAGGGAAGCTATATTACTTATAGAAATATACTTTCTAACCTAAAGAATACTTAGATAGGATAAAGTTTATAATAAAGAAATACTTCTGGAAATATATATAAAGTAAATATAGATAAGAAATAAAAATATTAAAAAAGCCAGGATAAAGAAAAATAGATAATACTAAAAGAGAAAAGAGTAATTTAATACTATTTACTAGATTTATTTAAAGCTAATTTCCGAAAAGAATCCGGTTCTTATATATAATATTAAATTAATAAATTAAGAAAAGTTAAGAAATATAAAGCTATTATATTATTAGCTTAGTCTATATAAAGTAAGGTATATAGATTAACTAAAAAAATACTATATACTAGAAGAGCTTAATAGTATTATATTCCGAAGAATATATACTAGAAATTAACTTAAGTAGTTTATTAAAAGAAATAAATTCTAGTATTTTCCTAAAGATAAAATTAATAATAAATATATATCTATAAATAAATATTTCATAATAAATATAGAACTAGAAAAGGAAATATTTATAGAGTACTATAAGTAAAATAATACTTAGGAGATTAAGAAAGCTACTAGTATTATTATATATATTCTAGAATTACTAGAATTAGAGAGAATAAAATATATCTTTTTTATAAAGAACTAGAAAGAAATATCTAATAATAGGAACTTCTTTTAACCTGAAATAAAGCTTATTACCTTTAATTCTTTATATATTCTTTAATTTTTTCCTTCTAACTATTATTTATAATCTTTAGAGAATATTATTATTAAATTACTATTCTGGAAATTAGATAAGCTTTACTATTACTTATTTCTTATTATTATTTAATTATTACTATTAGATAGTATTTATAATATATGAAATTCTATTACTAGATTTTAGGAATTAAATATAAAGTATTTATTTTAGTATAAAAATAAATAGGAAATTAAGAGATTATCTTATAAACTCTTAATTCCGAGCTATAATATACGAATAGTAATTATATTTAGAGATAAAGAGAAAAGAAAAGAAAGAAAGAGGTTTTTTTATATATTTCTTACTAAGCTAGAAACTTTTTAGAAGCTTTATTTACCTTTTTAATAAACTATTCTTATAGTTTATACTAGTCTAAAGCTCGATTATAATATCTATAGATCTCGATTTTAATTTGAACTACTATTATAAGTTTCCTTATAATATTTAAATAAACTTCCTAATTAGAAGTTATATATAAATGAAATAGCTAAACTAGAAGCCTTATAAGAGAAAAGGAAAACCTTATTAAACCTAATAGTTATTCCCGAAAGTATTTAATAATATATAATTCTGGAAGTCTTTTAAATATTAGATAAACTCGATCTGTCTATTTAAAGCCTATCTTATATCTAGCTTATCTCGAATTAAGGGACTTACCTTTCCTTTTATATACTTATAGCTATTTTAAAAATATATATTAAGACTTAATTAGTATATTATATATTCCTATTTCTATATAAAGAGAACTTCTCCTATATAGAACTTATTTTCTATAAAAATACCGTTTTATTACCAGGAACTAATTACTTTTTTAAAAAGCTAATATAATTTAATAATTCTTATTATTAATCTATTTCTTACTATTAAATATTATCTAAATAATTAAGAAAATACCTTTAATATTATATTCTTAATACTAATTCAGAATACTTAATCTTTCTATATTCTATATTAACTTTAATATTAATTATTCCAAACTCAATAATAGTATTATAAATCCTATTTATATTATCTTATAATTCTTTTTTCTATAAACTCCGAAGTATTTGATATTATTTTTATAGATATAAATATTATTTTAAAGTTCTAACTAACTAAATAGTTTTATATTATATAAAGTTAATCTTAATAAATATTAAATAAATATAATTAGCTTTTGGAAGAGATATAAATTAGTTTTAGAAGAAGTAATATTTTATTCTAAATTATTTCTTAATCTTATTATTCTAATTTCTTTTCTATTAATACTTATTTTATATTTTCCTAATATCTTTAATATATTTATATATTTTATTTTTTATATATTTCCTATATTATTTCCTTTCTTTTATATTATTTTTTGAATTAATAGAAATATCTCTAAATAAATAGAGAATTAGAATATATTTATATTATAAAATTTTTATTATTTCTTTCTATATTCTAATATTTTAGACACTATTACTATATTTTTATTTCTATTATATTATATTCTTATTTTTCTATTATTATTATTTAGTTTAATTTATTTTAATTATTTCCTAGATTATATTTCCTTAAATATATATATTCGTATTCTTTTCTATAATAGAAGCCTAATTCTATATTTTACCTTCTATAATTATTCCTAATTTATAACTATATTACTTTAAATATATCTAATTATTATATTTACTTTCCCTATTATATATATTATTATTTTAGCTTTATTTTCTTACTAGTAAGAAAGAAAAAACTCAAATATATATAATATCTTTATATAATTCAAATCTATTCTAATTTATTCTTTATTTTAAAATATATTTAAAAGAAATCCTTATAACCTCGAGAACCTTTAATTCTATAACTAATAACTATTATACTAATAATATCTTTATAATATTTTCAAGAATAATAAGATAGCCAAAGAATAGATTCCTTAAGTTAGTAAAATATAGTAGCTAGTTCTTATAAGCTATAGTATTATTAAAAGCCTATAGATTAATAGTATTAAAGTTCAGAATATTAAAGAAGCTTGGGTAATTATAGAAGGCCTACTAATACTAGAAAAGATAGCTATAATTACCGAATTTAATATGAATATTCTAGATAACCTAAGTAATATATATAATAAGCTCTTGAAATAGAAAACCTTTATTAGAAACGGAACTAAACTAGAATTAACTAAGGAGGAACTAAAGAACTACTAAGCCAATAATAGGGAATCCGTTTATTCCTATATCTCGGCTAGTTTTAATATATTATATAAACTACTTATTCTTTTTTTGAAATAAATAATAATTTATTTATTAAGAATACAAGAATTAGTAATATTATTCTTCTTTTAATCTAGTAGATTATAGTTATTATTATCTTTACTTTATTCGAGAATATTATTAAAGGCATTTCCAAAAACAAATAAGAGAAGCTTAATAAGATTAAGACTATAGTAAATAGTCTGGAAACTAAGAGTTAGAATAGAATCATACTATATAGTAAAGCTTTTAGCTAATATATTAATAATATCTGTAATAACCTTAGTAAAAATATTTATAAGAAGTTATATTTTCTTTTTAAGATAAAAGCTTTAGTATATAAAGCTATTTTATTAATTAATAAAGCTACTTTAGAATATATAAAGAATAAGAAGTATTAGAATACTAGTATATTTACTAAATTAGATATTACTAAAATATTTAAGTATACTAAAGCTATTTTGGAACCTGGAGAATTAGAGTTTAAGCTACTATTAGCTAATAATCTTAAGGCTAAATAGTATACCTTTAATACTTCCGAAATCCTAATTAAGGAAGCTTATAATAATAAGCCTTTTCCTACTTTCCGAGATAAGCCTAAAGAATAGACCCCTATTATAATTTTAGCTTTAATTTAATCGGATCTAGCTAAGAAAAATAAAGCTAATTTAATAAAACCTAGTAAGAAAGCTACTAGTAAAGCTAATAGAACTAGTAAGACTAGTAGAACTAGTATAACTAGATAAGAAGAACCTAGTAAGGATAGGAAGTAAGCTAAACCTAAGACTTCTAATAAATAATAAAGATCTGAGTATTAGACTAAATATAAGATTAGTAAAATAGAGAAAAGTAAGAGGGACCCCTCTATACTAAAGAGAAAGATACCGTCTAAAAAGACTCCCTTAACTATATCCAGAACTAAGAAGCGGAAGACTCGGAATATTAAATTTAAAGAACTTAATAAAGGTATTTAGTATATCTATAAGATATTAGCTAAATAGAAATTAATACTTACTTAGTAAGATAAGTATACCTTTAAGGAGGTATATAGTAGTATTATAAGACCTATCTATAAGCGAGAATACTATAGGATTAATAATAGATTTCTTAAAGCTTTCTATATAGTATATATTTAGTAATTTACTAATATTCTTTCTATTAATATATAAGAAATCAAGAATACTCTAAAGGTAGTTACTAAGATCTATAAAGTTACTAAAGGCAAGAAGTATATTTCTATTACTTGAGTAAATAAGAAGATACGGGATTTCTTCTTTAAGAGCCTAGAAATTAAGAAATATAAATATAAGTATTATATTTCTAATTAATTCCGCCCTAATCTATAGTTCTAATTTAATACTATAGTCTCTATTCCTGAATCTAGTATTACTAATTTAGGTATAAATAGCTATATTTATAAGAAGAATTACCTGAAATAGATTAAGAAGCTTAGTATTCAAGAACTTTTAATAGAGGAAATAGAGATATTATAGTTCTATTTCCGAAAAGATAATATATTAATATATAGAGATCTTAGTAATAGCTACTTTACCTTAGTCTCTCAACTCTTAATAGTAGATCTATTAATATGGCTCGGATTTTACGAGATATTAAATAAGTATCCTATTTACCTAATTATTTACCCTTAGCTAGTCCGATATTTTATTTCTGGAAATATTAATTATAATTAATATAAAGGTAATACTAAAGATCTAGCTATTACTAAAGCTTTAAATAGCGAATTCTATCTTAGTAAAGAGTATTGGAATATCGGCTATATTTTTCTTATAGACTATAAGAAGGCTATTACCTTTAGTAAAAAGTTCTTTAAAATATTAATTACTTTTCTATTTCTAATAAATTTGAACCAGAAGTAGTTAAGGAATTAAGTAAGTATTTACTAAAGGTAATAGAAAGAAAGACTCCGAGTATAGTCTATATAACTAGATAAATAAATACCTTTAACTAGATAATCTATAAGTCTGAAATTATAGGAAAATATTAATTCTCGGATAATATATAAGTTAAAGAATAGTTTAATAATAATTTACTACTTAATAGGCCTTTTACTATAATTCTAATAGGTCTAGTTACTATTAAGAATAAAATATACGAAAATAGAGTCTCCTATAAGGTTATTAAAGCCTTTTACCTAGAGCTTTCTCCTCTTATTAAAGATTAATTTAAGAATATAATAGATAATACGAAATTTAAAGAAGCTATCCGTTTAGAGTATATTAGTATAATTTATAATATGATTTACTATAATAAGCCTCTTTAATACCTAGCGGTAAAGGCGGAAATTAAGTAATAGTTAAAGGCAGATACTAATTAATATAGAGAACTATAACGGATTTAGTATAAGAATATAGCTAAACGGGTTCGGATTACCTTTAAGTAAGTTCGGGAGTATAAAATAAGATTATTTAAGGGTAATAAGTCTTATTTTAGGTATATAGAGAAGAAATTAGATTAACTAATAGAGAAAGATTTTAAATATTTTATTATTTCGGACTCTAAATAGGATTTTTCTATTATTTTTAGTACTTAGGAGATAAGTATAAATAAATAGGGGGTCGGATATAGTATAGTAGACTGTATTTATTAAAAATTATATTATTTTAGTAGTTTTGAAGTTTAGGTTATATAGTAAAGGCTATAGCCTTTTATATATAACTTGCGGAAATTATATAAGAGAGTTAGTTTCTCTATAGACTCAAAGAATAATCTTTTATAAGTATTTAATTCATTAAGCTTTTATATACTATATACTATTTATATTTTACTATTTATACTTTTAATTTATTATATTATTATTAAGTTACATTTTATACTCTAGTATACTTTATATGGGTTTTTATCTTATTATAGTTTCCCTCCTATAATAAAATTTATAAAAATCTTATTTTAGGGTTTCTTAGGCTATAGTAAACTATTAAGTAAATTATATAGTAAATGCCTTTTAGTCTTAATTTTCTAGTAAATATTATATTCTTAATAATATTTATAAATATTTCTTTTTATATTCTTCTAATATTAGGATCTTCTAAGAAGCTTAAAAGTCTTTTTTATTTTATAATATCCGGCTATTAGATTATTATAATAAAGCTTTATAATTTTTTAATATAGAGCGGAATTTTTAGATATAATAATTCTTAAATAATATTTAAATAAACTTGAATTATTTTTCTAGATTTCTTTTTTTTTTAGTATCTCTTTTACTAAGCCTCTATTTTAAGATATTCTAATATTAAAAATCGTTTCTTTAAATTACCTGAATAATATTTAGAAGGGATTTAGATAAAAAAGCTAGTACTATAGTTCTTTTAGTAATTATATATATTTATATATAAGGAATTAGATATTTATAATTATCTAATTTAAAAACTCGAGAAATCAAAAAGTTTTTAGTTCTATTAAATAATATAGTTATAAATATTTCTATTATCTTAGCTATAGTAATAAAGCCTTTAAGGCATTTCTCTATATCTTGCTTTTTAACTAATTCTATAATTAAGGAATCTATAAAATAATCTATTTATTTATTTTATAGTAAATATTTCTTCCTAACTACTATAAATATAGCAAGTATTAAATAATATTTATTCTAAAGAAGGAACTTTTTAGATATTTATAAAAACCTCTAAATTATAATTATAAAAGCTTCTTTTAGCTTCTTTTAAAAGGTCGGAAGCTAAGTTATATTAATAGAACTTTCTTTATAATTAGGCCTTTTACTAAATCTATTTACTAGATTTAAGGCACTTTTATAATAAATAATATTAAAATTATATATTATAAGACATATTATCTAATATATTTAATAGCTTTTTAGATACTTTATTTCTATAAAATATTAGAGATTATTATAGTTTATAATAACCTTAATTATAAATCTGAACTTTTTAAAGTAATAGTACTAATACTTAAAGGCTTTAATAATTATAAATAATTCTCTATTATAGGTATTATAGTTATATTTGGCTCCGGAAAGTTTTCGAAACCAGAATACTATCAGATATTAATATTTTTTCGGGCTATTACTGGAATTAATTTATTATAAAATAGTACTAGTAATTATAAATTTTAATATATTAGTTTTAATACAAATTTTCTTAAAAGAATTAAAATAGACTAGAATAGATATTATAGTAAAAGCTTTTTTTAAAGTCTTAAAGCTTTTAGTCGCTTTATCTATTTATATAAAGAGACCGGATTTCTGGTTCTTTTCTATTTCTTTTAAGAGATTTATTAAGCCTATAGTTATCTGAGAATAATAGTAGATAAACCTATAGTAAAAATTAGTAAATCCAAGAAATATTTGAATATTATAGAATAATTCTGGTTTTGGCTATTTAATAATATTATAGACCCGTTTAGAATCTATATAAATACCTTCTATTCTAATAAGAAAGTCCAAGAATTCGATTTCTTTAATATTAAATTTGTATTTATTAAGTTTATAAAACAGATTATTTTTATATAATCTAATAAGTATTTAGTAAATATAATTATAGTATTTATTTTTATTTCGGGAATAAATAAGAATATTATTTAAATAAATAACTATAAAATAATTCAAGAGTCCTATAAGTATAATATTAATATATATTTGAAATATAGCTAGTATATTAGCTAGCTTAAAAGGTATTATAAGATATTTAAAATAGTTATAGCAGGTTCTAAAAGCCGTCTTTTACTTGTATTTTTTATGAATTCTTATCTAATAATATATATTCTTAAGATCTAATTTTATAAAAATCTTGGCTTTTTAGAGTTAATTAAGGGTCTTATTAATAAGAGAAAGCGAATACTAATTCTTAATTATAACTTAATTAAGTCTATAATAATTAATATAAAGATATAGCTCCTTATTTTTCTTGGAAATAAAAAGAATAAGTATTTTTACTAAGCTTTTACTAAATATTATCTAATATTTATAAAGTATATTCTATAAATACAGATATAATACTTCTAGCTAGGTCTCTAATAGATTATATAAAGGTTTATACGGAATTATACTATTTATATTAATAGAGTATTTAATATTACTAAGATTAGAAAGTTCTAAAGCTTTATTAGAATTAAAACCCTCTAAAAAAAAATTATATTTATTATTCCGGAAATAGATAGATATCTCTAAAGCCTCTTTCTAGAGGATATTAATTTACTATATTAAAAACTCTTATTTAGTATTACTAGAACTATATAATAAAATAGAAATCTAGTAATTATTATATAAAACCCATTATCTAGAATAGTTATATTTATCTTTAATTAAAAATAAAACTCGAAGTACTAGCTTAGAATACCAGTTAAGCTTTTTTCTAAATTCTTTTAATATTAGGATTTTAATATTATTAAGTTATATAAATATATATATTTATTATTTCTTAATATAGTTTATATATTATATAAGAGTTACTTTATAAAATTCTATATTAAAAACGAGGCTATAAGAGCTAATATTCTTATATTTATAAAACCGGAACTTAAAAGAATATATTTTACTATAATTATTTTAAGATTATAGGCTTAATAGACTTTAAATCTATTTCTATAAAAGGTTATAAATTCTTAGTTATATTTAGCTAAGGTAATAAAGCCCTGGCTTTGAGTCTAATTATTATTAAGGAAGTTGTAATCTAATCCGGTATTATTGAGATTATTATATATTTCTAAGATACTTATTTCTAGCTATATTAATTTTGCTTAAATAGTTATATAAAGTAATATATCTTTTTATTATAATTAAAATTATTAATATTTAAGATTTTGGCTTTTTCTTTTTCCTGTTTTTTAGAAGAATCTTTTCTGAAGTATTTCTTTATAATAATAATATTAATCTGCTTCTATAAATATCTTGATTTTTCTATAGTTTTAGCCTTATTAGAGTTCTATTAAGCTTATTTAGTATACCTGAAATACTTTATATTTCCTAAAAAGTATTCTTTCTATTTATAAGTCTAATAAATTATACCTAAAGTAGAACTAGTACTTTATTAAGGCCCAGAAGAAACTAAAATACTATTTAAGGATTTCTTATATAATTTTCGGAACTTCTTCTTCCTTTTTTAATAGCCTTGCAAATTAGAATTTACTAAATTAGAGTTTTTAGAAATAGAGTTACTCTTATTAAATTTTTTTGTTTTTATTTTCCTTAATTTAAAATAAGTAATATATTCTGCTTTTTAAGCTTTTTTAAGTTATTTAAAAACAGATATTGCCTTATTTCCTGAGAAAATAGATATAAGTATCTAATAAGTCTTATAGTTTAATAAAGTAGTATTAAGAATCCGGATCTGATTTCTTTTAGGGTATGAGTTTTAATTAATTTTGAGACTAATTATTCGAATATATAACTTAGTAATTATCTTATTATTTTTCTAGTAAAGATCTCAAAGTTTTTTAAAGGCGTTTTACTAATGAATTTAAGGTACTTGAAGTATATTAGCTAAATAGGCCTTAAATTACTTCTAATAGACCTTATATAATAGTAGACTTTATATTATTATAGCCTTTTCAATATTATAAGATTTGTTTCTAAAAGTACTTATAATAAAGTTAATTCTAGAAAAGTATCTATTATAAGTTTAAGGTTAGGTTCTAAAAACTGTTTTCCAGAAAAATATAAATATTTTTTATTTCTTAAGGGATTTTCTATAATATAAATCAGATATCCGGACCTTAAAAAGCTTTTCTCGATTCAAATATATTTTCAAGATATTATATAATAGTTCCTAATAAATAGTATTAAGATTACTTTTAAAGCTTATTATATTAGGAAAGGAAATAAATTCTAATTCTATTTTAGGAAGTTCTCTAATAGAAATTACTAAGGAAAATAAAGTAAATTTATAAATAGAGTTTTTATAAGATATAGTAAACTATAAAATATTCCTAAGGGTATTCTTATATTATTCTAATTATAAGATATATTAATTAATTATATTTACTAATTCTTACTTTTATTAGAGTACTTTGATTTTAGTATATAAGTTCTATTCTATAGCTTAAGTAATAGTAATTTGGGTATTAATCTCGGTATTTTAATTATTACCGGAATTGTTTTCGTTATTATTACTCGTTTATAGAGGCTTCTAAAGGGCCCTATTAAAAGTATTAGACAAGTCTTTACTATTACCTATATTAGAGTTAATTTGGTTAACTTCTTTTATAGAAATAGCTTTAGTAAGAAATTATATATTTTATAGATTTTAAGATATAATTACTTATTAAACTATCTTCTTTAAGAGTAAAGAGATTAGTTTATAAAGTATTTGTTAGTAGGTAATAAGATAATAGAATAAATTAGTAAATTATAAAACTATAATATTAAATTTAATATAAAACTAATCTCAGTTCCTTTTATAAAGTTCAGGAAAGCCTTTTCTAAATAGGAGGCTCTAATAATATATATATAATTAGTAATTTATAAGTCTAATACTTATAATATAAATAGTAGTTAGTTATAATATTAAAGGGCTATTAATCTCTCTAATTAATACCCGCAATATTCGAGGTTCGTTATATGCCTTTAGATTACATAGAACCCTATATATATTACAGAATTCGAGACTATAAAATAGAGCTTCTAATAAGCTAAAATTAGTATATTAAAGAATTATTCAAGTTATTCAAGTTATTTATAAATAATTCATAAATAACTTGAATAAAATAAGAGTAACGAATATCTTAAATAATTTGAGTAAAATAGAATAATTATTTATAAATAATATGAATAATTATGAATAACTATATAAAAGTCACGTGGAAGTCAATTAATTATAGTAAATTGACATATATTTGAATTTAAAGAAAAGAACTAAGATATTTATTAAGCAGCCTTATATAAGCTAAGCTAATACTTATAAGGCTATTTAAATATAGATTTTCTATAATAAATAAACTAATTATTACTAAATTTCGATTCGCTTACCAAGTGCCACTACTACCTGGTTAGATAGAGAGGTAGTACTAGGTGCGGGCCCCCCGAAAGCCTTACTCTATTAGGCTAGCTCAATCACGTGCATAGATCACGTGCGTTATTCAAGTTATTCATAATTATTTATGAATAACTGGAATAATATATGAATAAAATAAAAGTAACGGGTTTTTAGCTTAAATAAAATAAGAGTAATAGCCGTTATTCTATTCTATTCTATTTATTTAATATACTAACTAAAATATAGGTTTAAGGTTTAGTAATATAAAATATAAGGAAATCTATTTAGCGGATTTATTTAAATAAAGAAATAAAAGATATATAAAATACTAAATATTTAAATAAAAAAGAATTTATTACTTTTTTATTTAAATATTATATTTATAATTATATTAGTTATATTAAATTAAGTATTTTTCTAAAAGTTTCTATAAATAATTATATATTTAATTCTATATAAAATTACTATTTTATTATTCTAGTTTTTATTTTTATTTTTATATAAAATATAAATAATAGTTATTTGCCTATAATAGAAAACTATTTATAATAAAATAAAATAATCTAATTAAGTATTTCTAGTCTTTTAATATAAGTTTATAAAGTTATAGTTATTATTTAATAGTTTTTTAGTCTATATCTATTTATATAATATTCTAAATTTCAGAAATTCTATATAAGGCTATATTAGTATAACTTATAATTATTTGAAATAGTTTAATAGCTTCTTTTTTATCTAATATTTTCTAATTATTACCTTATATTTATTAAGGTTTATTTACTATTTCTTTTTCTTTTAAGGCTAAATAATTATTTATTAGGTTCTCTAAACTGCCTGATTTTTAGCTTAATTAT
The DNA here is from genome assembly GCF_002865645.1 of Hyaloscypha bicolor E. Lineage (NCBI taxonomy): Eukaryota > Fungi > Ascomycota > Leotiomycetes > Helotiales > Hyaloscyphaceae > Hyaloscypha > Hyaloscypha bicolor. Next base: position 624,546 of record NW_020194512.1, on the reverse strand, counting down.
ATTATTAAAAGAATAGAGTTTATATAACTATTATATATTTGTTTTTATTTAGTAATATTAGAAGTCTAAATATAATTAAATAATAAATAGCCGCTTTATTAAAAAGCTTTTTAATAAAGTTAATATATTAATTGAAAGTAGCTAGAAAAAAAGCTAAATAAAAAACAATATTTACTAAAAAGTATATCCCAGAAGTCGGTCTTCTTATTAACCCTTAATAAGCAGTACACTATCTACAGTTATGAAGCTTTTATCGCGAATTGTCTCCCAGTGCTAGTCAACGCACTTCAGTAGTATAAACCAAAACATCGATAGTGGAGCAGTCATATGCGGAAGAAGCTTGTGTCACGAAGAGTGTCAAAGACATTTTCGGAATCAAATGGACAAACTGGCGCACGGTGGAGCTTGCGTAATAAGAAACCAAATACGCCACCCTCCGAGTAAGTACACCTCAGAAGCTAGGCTAAGGGTATGCTGACGGCCGCTTGCATCGACGTAGATTAAATTGATAAACTTCAGACCGATCTCTTGCGAAGCCCACTAGCCGGCCCTTTTCTCCGCCTTAATACCGTACTGAAGACAGACCCTGTAACACTTAAGAAAAAACATCGAATATTAGTTATCCCTTGAGTAGTATTCATGGGAAATGGAAGAGGCTTGCCCGGTTTAGCATACGAGACATATACTGGAGAGGGATGTGGCCGATATGCTAGCTTTCTACTAATTAGTGCTTTGTAGTATAATATACCAATTGTTTCTACCTTTCACATCTTGTCTTTCCGATGTCAACGCCCTAGTTAATTTGGTGGTGTTTTACCATGTATTTGATTTCTCGCTTTGAATGTCGCTTCCCTCGACCGTACCACGCTCCCGTGTTGGGACTGGCTGAGAGTTCAGCTGGAAGGAGCCTATTCAATCCGTCCAGCGTGTGCGTGTCACGGGGTCACTACAGCCTGAATACGGAAGCTCTTGCATTGTATGGAGGTGAGTGAGGAGAGCGGCTCAACCCTCCTGGGATCGGGCGAGCATTACATTCACGTACATCAGGCCTGCCTCAGCGCTAAGTGCCGCTGGGCATTCTTTGACCCTTCTGAGTGCCGTATCACAGATGCATGAATCTCTACTGTATCTCTAAATGCAACCCCAGCTGATCCTTTACTCCTTTTGCCAGTACCGTTTGAGTATCGGTGTTAATATCTGCCTTTCAAAGTCACTTGACGCGGCATCGCCGCTGCATATCTCTCCCTTACCCAGCTGATCCTTCGCTAGTATAGTTTTGGTGCCAAACGTCGGTTCAATTCTGCCTTGCTAGAATCTGTATGAATCTCCCAAAGCCACTTGACGCGGCATCACCGCTGTATGTCTCTCCTTTAACCCAGATGATCCTTCTCCAGTACTGTTTAGGTGCCAACGTCGGTATAATTCTGCCTTGCTAGAATTTGCATAAACCTCCTAAACTTTTTCATAAATCCTGCTTAATGCAGCATCGTTGCTATCTGGATCTCATAGCGATTAGCAGATATAGTAGCCAACTGCCTTCTATTCAATTAATACACTATCGCCGAGGTGCGTCCGCCTGCATACAGTCGGTCCGATCCAAAAGCGACAAAACGGTCGCTCTTTTACGCCCATAATAACTTTTTAACCACAACCCTAATTAATTAATACTAAGTGATGCGATTATAGAGTAGAACGAGGCAAAAAATACCTATTAATCAGATTTTTAATATAATTTGTAGTTCATTAATAATCGAGGTTCAAAGTGCACGGACCCTTTTTACTTTTTTGATTTTTCCTCATACAAAACGCCAATATATTTGCTCGCTAAGGTCACGTGATCCCGGACTTTAGGGGGAGATCGCGGCATCTCACCAGCCTTATTATTAATATAATAATAATAATTAAGTCCTATAAGCTTAAGTTAACCTTCCTAAATACTAAATATAGCTTTTTCTGGTATTATATATATTATATATATGGTAGGGCCCTAATTATATGGGTTTCAAGCTAACTTTTAGCTGAACTAAATCCATAAACATTACTTATTACTTAGCTACCTTCTTTCCCTTACTTTTGCATATTATCCCATTCGTCTATTACCTTTTTAGATATCGTTCTATAGCGTTTTTGCTTCCGTATACACCAAGCAGCTTGTTTAATACTTAATCCCTTCCGATATGCATCCATCCAGTAGAACGTACGGTTGCAAAATCTCCGTATAGTCTCAATCGAACAAGATTCAAGTGCCTCCACCACCTTAATCTTGGCATCTGGGAAGCTAGAAATAATATTAGTATACTTGTATTATAATATAAAAATAAGAAAATAAAATAAGAAACTTACTAGTCTGTTCTGTGAGTCTTTGCTCTAGCTATGCGAATATAGGCTTCTCCAAAATAATCGTCTCATTACCACTAATAATAAGCTTTCGCTGAGCCCAAAAGAGAGCCGAATCTTCAAGCTCTGCTTCGTTGCTTTATTCAATATCTGATTCATCAGAATTATCCTCTATATTAGAGGGTTTCCCATGCCGTTCGTTAATAGATGCTTGGATTGCAGCTTCTTCAGCTATGGTGAGAACTGTAATTGAATCAAGAGTCGAATTAGCTCGCTTGCGTTTCTGAAGCCTCACAGAGGTAGCTATTGGAAGTATGCAAAAGGGGCACTTGATTGGGTTTGTGGTTATTGAGGTATTAATATAATTATAGAAGAGCGGTCAACTTAGGGGGCAGTCACGTGACAACCAAAGTAAAAAAACGACCATACAAAACGCCAATATATTTGCTCGCTTAATCACGTGCATTATAACTTCCTTAATAATAAAGATATTATAATTTTGAGAACATAGAATTAATTCCTATAGTATATAGTATAGTTTTAATTAATACGATTTATATCAATTAGTATTGTGGTGGTTTTTATTTTTTTTTGTCGCTTTTGGATCGGACCAACTATACGTCCACGAAGCACGCCTGCTCTTCTTAAGCTGCGGAGGCGTGCCAATGTGGCCTAATCCTGTACGGTATTTTGTTATACGGCAGCACCGGGGCATCGTATTCCCCTTGTTTACTGCAACTCGCTCCTGGGGAGACTGTGGCTCGCCTTACATGAAATAGTAGAATGTAGAAGGAGCTAGGAGCCTAGACATCAACGGACGCTAGGATTCGTAGCAGGCTCGGCAACGATTGGCGTTTTGCACTATCGATAACAATTGATGCCACAATCATAAGGTATCAATAGTGCAATCGATTATTTAGCGAGCTAATCCCTACATACGTCTGATTTTACCCCTTTTCTAATGCCAGAAGATCCAGGAGTTTAGTAGAGTACTATACTATATATAATAAAGGTAAGGCTCTCTCTTATTTACTTTATTAAAGAAAGTATCTAGAACTCTGCTCCTTTTCTAGTACTTAAGGTACTCCTGCATCTTGTCTCGGCTTCAAGCTGCCCCCTATTCTAGGTAGCTTACCGTACAACAAGCCCCTGAAAAGACTCCTTCTGGCTTATCGCTCATTAGTACTATTAAAATGATATTAATAGCTATTCCTGTATCCGGTAAGATATAGTCCATACTAGTAAGGGGGTCTGTCACGATTTACCCTACCAAAAATCGGCCGCGCTTACATATTACTGCCCCTCCTTCCTTTTCTCTCAGTATTTACTATTACCTAAAATATTTACTCTCTCTCTATATATAAAAGTATAAAAGTAAAAGGGGGGATTAGGGAATATTAAATTCAAGTAGTTAAAAGCCTTGGTTCTCATTATTAAAGGCGGGGAAAGGCCCCTTAATAGTACAAATCTACTAGTCTCCCACTAGCCCTCCCATACGCTAGCTGCCTTGGGCCTATAAGCTTGGCAACTTTTAATAGGGGAGGGGTTAAGAGGGCGAGTATACAAAAGTAAAAAGCAATAAGTGGAGAGAGAAAGTGAGAAGTGAGCTTCGAGGCTTGTCAATCGCGAGGAAAAGGGAGCCCTATAATTATAGGCTGCTTATCGCTAAATTTTAGGGCCACGGTCGCTAAATTATAGGCTATAGGTACTAAAAATTTAGTGCTTAGCTTTCGTGGGGTGCGGGGTAATAATCGTTTAGTAATCGATTACCAATCGATTACAATCGATAGCTAATCAATAGTGCACACAATCGATTACTAATCGATTGCTCAGCAATCGTTGCCGAGCCTGAAAATTTCGTAGTGCCGTTTTTTGTACCTTTTTAAACAACTATGTAAAATCACTTGTCGCACGCGAATTCTTATAGCATCTAAGTTAGTTGAAGCTCTTAGAAAAATTGAAGTCGTACACTTGTATACGAGTTGGGTTGTTTGGAGAGAGTTGAGGGGAAGTTTCGAGAGCATTAAGCGACGCTTCTCTGCGAATTTTCGGTTAAAAAGGGGACCTAAATTGGCTCCGGCAAGGACCCATAATAAACGTAACAGGGGACCGAGAACGGTCACTGTCACGATCTCTTAATAGGCTTAGAGAAGTAGCTATATTACAGGCAATAAGGTCTGCAAAATTTTATATACAAATGATATGGAAACTGTAACCGATTCTCGAGGGAGCTAGAAAGGGGTCCCCCTCTAATCGTGATCTAACTGACTCACTAGCGCACTCAGAACTCAGGGCTTAACTCAGATTAGAGCAGCGACTGCTCAGGTCCAAAGACGGAAATTGGCTTTGTTGAGCTCAATTGTCATCTGAGACTTTAGAGGAAGGGAATGCATCCAAAGGCAGGCGAATATCCCGTTTCTCGCTTAGTGTATAGCGTCCACAGGCAGGGTGCTGCCCATGCTAGGCAGAAGCGGCCCTAGATCACATGAGTAAAGTTGTAGCCCCTTCATTTTTGTTCTGATTTTAAACTACCTACTCCTACTACAAGTCAATTCAAACCGAACCAGTTCAACACGACCGTCTCGTTCGTCTGAATATTATGCGTCACCCCCTGGGCACTCGTAGCTTGAAACCTGTCCCCATAAACATATGTTGTCCAGCCCTTCTCGTAATGATCCGCCAATATGCTAGCAGGCGTGCTCGGTAATCCTAGAACAGCAGTCCACTCTTTTATCTCCTCTTGAAGATTCTGAGGATAAAGTGTTGTGTCTGCCGTTCCATGGAAGACTTGAATCTTCGGTCGGCAGCCCTTGAAGCCAGGATACGTGGAGTCCAGGATGGTTTTCCACTCGGACCCAGTTTTGATGATTTTCCCGGTGGCGCAAGGATCGGACCAAACATCGAAGCCATTTCCTGCGAAACAGCCAAACGCTACACCAGCCCAGGCTGAACCAGCTGCAAAGACATCGGGATAAGAGCCCAGGAGGACATTTGTCATCATTGCTCCAGACGAAGTTCCCATCGAGAAAACACGGCTCGGGTCCCCGTTGTACTTTGCAAGTGTCCACTTCACCATGCTGACTATTCCTAGACTATCGCCTCCACCGTTATGGGTGAGTGTCTGGTTCGAGGAGACGTCCCAGCATTTGTCGGCCGTGTTTGGCGAGTCTGGGAAGATCATGATGTAGCCATGAGTATCGGCCAGAGTCGCGAGTTGCGTCCCTTTAAAGCAGTCTTGTGCGGTGCCATGGCACCAATGTGGATTTACGAGGATTGGGGGCTTGGCTTGGAGTTTCGATGGGACGTAAAGGTAGAAGCCTACGTTTGTGGGGTTGGTGCCGAAGTCTTTAATTTGGACGAGAGAGCCGGCTGCACTGAGTGCTGGAGATGGTAGAGAGAGGAAGGCAAGTGGAGGGAAGAAAACACCAAGAAAGAATTGAACTTGAATCATGTTGATTGAAGATAAGAGGCTCGTGGGATTGGAAAAACAAGAGTGGAAGCTGGGTGGTGAGAAACAGGAGGGGTTCAGGAAAAATCATCGAATATAAGCACTGCGAAAGCTCAATAGATTCAGGCCAAGAATCAGCCTTGTGTGATACTCGGAGGACCCCGTTCCGCCGGTTATATTATTACGACGTATGGCTACTGGCAAAATGGGAAGAGGGGGGAGTTTTCCCGACGTGAGATTATGACTGATTGGACCCCGCATTTTCGCTTAGCTTGCCCCTGAATCGATCGCTTAAAGTAACAAGGAGCGGCATCTCCTCTTCCGCATCCAATGACGACGACGCTAAAAAGTGAGTGTACATCAATAGAAACGTGTAGAACGTTGAACCTCATTGAGAACGCCGTTAAATGCAAGATGTCTTGCTTAGTAGTTGAAAAGACCTAAGACACGATTGGAGGAAATTGAGGTTGACAAGTCATTACCTCGGTTCAATTTCAATGGAGTTTGGAATGTGAAATGGGCTGTGATGAGACGAAACTCCTTTTTCTGCATATGAGAGTGTTTATATGTGTAATGCGCACCTGTGCCTGGAATCTCCTAAAATATCAAGTCTTTGACATTAAACACCATTAAATAACAACCGATTTTGAACGAAATATACAATATTCTCGAATGAGTCAAGGTTTTGATGTCGTCGAGGTCTACACCAGTACTGTACATCAGCAGGTCCAGTTCTCTAGCGCTCTTCTCCGTCGTTTCTTCCAGTTACTGATCCTCGTCTACTACTCTCCAGTCTAGTTTACCAGAAAATTTATTTTCTGAGAAATCGATTCCTTGAGGCTCAAGATCCCACGGCCAGTTAGTGCATAATTTGAGGGCGGTGGCGGTGGTGTGGTGGCTGCATCACGTGCATCAAACGCTGCTTCCCACTGCCTGTTGTGCCTCAGCATCGGTTGCCCGAATCTAAGAAGTCGGGCCGGGGCGTGTTTGCTTAACCCCCCTCTGAGAGTCTAAGCTGAATTATAGTAGCGTACCGAAAACGGCGTTCTCGAAGACAATTAAAGGCGTGGCGAGATTTGTTTGCGCGACTAACTCAAATACTGCATGCCAGATATTTGGGTTATTTTAGGTTAATATATTGGGTTTATTCGTGATAATTTACTCTACTAGAGGGATAGCTAATGCAATCTCTAACTAGTTCGAATTTACGCGCCCGTATAGCATAGCAAGATTACCAGAGGCAGTTATGTTAGTTATTCGGGAAGGGAGGGTACGAGCAGCTAGTTTGATCCGCAAAGCTTGGATGAGGCCGAGTACCAAGTTTTTGATAACTATGTACGTTAATAAGGAAGCTAGTTAGAAGAAGTTGAGCTGTACCTGGGGTAGCAGCCGTTGCAAAGACAATTTGGATAGTACCGGACGATAATGCGATACCAAGATCAGAACGTGTAGATTCAAAGAGACGAGGGAAGGCACCTAATCCTTTCTCGATCGAGTTATACCTGATTTGATCAAGTTTTGAGGCTATAGCCATTATTGCAGATTGAAAAGAACGTGAATGGAGTATTGAGGACCGGTGATGCAAGATGCAAGTTGTCGCTCAAGCTGGTGCGACCTTGCCATACGCCAGTTTCTCCTCGGCAGCACCCTTCAGGCCGAAGAGCTAATAAAATGGGTCCCAGCCCTTAAGAAATCCCGTTGGCCTAAGGAGTACTCTGAACCGGAGTGCAACACGAATTATCTGGCTGCAATAAAATTGTGCATTAAGCGGACTTTTGATAGAGTTCCACCCGCCTTATTTCTGATCCAATATTACTCAGTCTTGGAACTCCCCCCCCCCCCCCCCCCTGCCCCCAAAGGTGAGGTACACTAGGCAACCCACGCTCATCTCCTCCTTTCCTTGGCAGCTGATCGCATGTTCCTCCGTAGCACGTCAACCCCCACTGCCCCTATACTTATTAGTTTGATATGCAAAAACTAATTTACCTCTATTTTTCAACTGTACGCAAGATTCTCCTTGCCTTGTAGCGATGCGTAGGACCGCGGCCGGTCACTCAGCGCGGATTGTCTCGAGACTTGTCGCTTTATCCAATCGGCCTGTAACGTTGGAAGTACGTAAAGGGAAACCATTGCGTTGCACATTATTGTGCCTCCGAAATCACAATCCGGGAAGGAAAATGGCATTAGGCATTCTTGGCATTCGGTCCTGTAGATTTTTGTTAATGGTTCGATTGATGGAATCTGCTGACAAATATCCCACGCCCGGAGACGATTGACCCGTTCTACTGGGTTTGCCGCCCGTGTTGCAGAATTCTGGAAAAGACTAGTATACTCGGCAATTAGAAATCACTATTAGAGGCAAATGCCACCTCTTCGGAGTAAGAGTTGGGTCAGTTGAAAGAGGTTTTTCCAGAAAAGTGGTACCCCACTCCTTAAAACCTCCTTCCTTATCTTTTGGGTCTTGCTTTGGAAGGTGGCACCAAGGGGTTTATTCGCGCCAAGGAACCCCAGCTGCTAACCTCCGGGGAGCAAAACTTAGCGGTTAGGGCAAGGGTGGCACCCAACCCACTGGTGGGGCACCACAGGCCATGGTAGCGTTAGTCAGCTTGCCCCCTTACTGGCCCGGGGTCCCCTCAAGTTCCTTGGAGAGCCGTTGTGAGCTTGCACCGAAACAAAGAAGGCGGAACAAGGTCACCTTTATCGCCTCCCGAAGGATCGTCACTGACCGCAGATTGCTTCACCAAAACTTGCCCTTGGTCGAGTCCAGTCGTGCCGCATGCCTGGCCATGGTAGGGCAGGTCCGAGACGGTAG
>NW_020194511.1:0-3473 GCF_002865645.1 Hyaloscypha bicolor E | reverse complement strand
AAAGTCACGTTTTATATTCTAGTATATTTTATATAAGTTTTTGTCTTATTATAGTTTCTCTCTTATAATATCTTCTAGATATATATAATATAACTACTTTACTAGAAAAGTATATTTGAAATATACTAGAGATATTTAGAAGGCTAAGCCCCTTCGGGACTAGTATACTATAAGATATATATACTTTCTTATAATCTCCTATATTCTAGTTTTCTTTTTCTTAGCTTTAAATTATCTTTATAAGAAACTTTCTATCTTACTTTTCAAGCCCTAAATACTATACTTATAATAATTATAAAGCTTCTTTTTTATAGTTTTATATAATTTCCTCTAATTAGTTTAAAAAAGAAAAACTACTTAAAAATAAAAGATTTCTAGAAATAGCTTATAATAGAATTTTATTAATTAATATCTTTTTAATACTTTTTATTAGATTACTTCTTTAGCTATTACTAAAAAATATTAATAATATAATTAAATTATATAGATTTAGGCTTATTCTTTAGCTATATAAGCCTATATCTTCTATAATTAACTAAAATATTAATATATATAGTCTATTTTCTACTAAAAATAATATTATAATTTTTAAGATTTAGAATAATTAAAAATATATTAATACTTTATTTATTAATTAAAAATAAAACTTTTATATATTTTTTAGTAAACTTAGCTAGCTTTTTATTAAAATTATATATAGTATAAAATAAGAGAAAAGGTTATAATTCTATTTCTAGGAATTATTCTATAAGCTAAATAAGCTTTATATTAATAAAAGTATAATTATTAGTTCTAGTATTAATAAGAAAAAAAGATTTAATTTCTAATTTATTTATATTAAAAATATAAAATATTATAAGAATATTTTCTTTTATTAAATAAATTAAATAAATTTCTATTAAATTCATAATATAAATTCCTAAAATAAATTCCTAAAATAAAGACTTTTTTTTAGAAATATTTGTTTTCCGGTTTTATATTAGAATTAGAATTCAAATCTTTTAAATACTTTACTAGAATAATAACTAGATATTCTAGTAAAATAGAAACTAAACCTGGCTTAATTCTAGAAAAAACTATTTTAATTTCCTTATTATATCTAATTAAATAATACCTCATATAATAGCTAAACTTATTATAATTATAATATTTAATAATTAAAAGATTCTTAGTTTTTATAAGATATTACTTATATTTATAAAAGAATATATATTTAATAAAAGTAATTAATATAAGCTTTTTAGATTTCTTTTTAGAAATATAAAAGAATATAATACTAAAAATAAACTTAATTAGAATAGCTTCTATTTTTTTATACTTTTTTATATTTTTATATAATAGCCTTAATTTATTAATTATTAGTAATATAGTATTAAATAAAACAAGTAATATTAATAGAAGAATTATTATAATATATATATACTAATTCCTAAAGCTTTAATAAAAGTTTCTTATTTAGTTTATATTTAATATCTTAAAACTAATATTACTTTTTATAAATAATTATATAAAGAAAATATAGAATTCCTAAAATATTTTATTAAAATATATTTAAAGTTTATTAAAGTTATAATAAGTATTTTATATTTTATTAAAATTATAATATAGTTTCTTTAAATAGAAATATAACTTTAAAAGCTAATAGTATTAATTCGAATTATTTTTATTTATATAAGAATTAGTTAAAGCAAGAATATTATTAGTAAATTTACTAGAAATATAAATAATCTTAAAATTCTCAGAAAAATATAAATTAGTATTTCCTTATAGCTTATTCTTAATCTAAACTAGCTAGTTATTAAAGATAATATAATCTTTAATAAAAAAAAGTTAGATCTAGAAGTTTAATAATTCTAATATTTCTAAAAAAAAGTATAAGATATAGGAAATCCTAAATAGAAATAAATAGGAAATAGTTTGGAATTCTTTTAAAAGAAATTCGAAATAGCTAAAACTATAAAAATAATAAAAGTAAATAAAATAGAAGTAGCTAAAGCTATTATAAGCTAATTTATTATAACTATATAGTATTTAATATTATAAAGCTTAGTATTTTCGAAAAGGCCCTTAATATTTTTATAGCTTATTTTATATAAAATAGCCTTTTTGAGACTTTTCTAATATCTGAAAATAAATAATTAGCTTTCTTAGTCTATTTATATTATTCTTTAATAATAATAAGCTTTTTAATAAAAGAAAAAGCCTTTTTTTAATAAATTTATTTAAAAAACCTTTAGAAATATTAATAAGATATTTGATTTAGAAAGAACTACTAATAGAATAACCTAAACTAATAGAAGCCTTAGAAAAAATTAATATTATTCTAGATTATATAATATTCTAAAAAGTTAATTTATTATATTTTTTCTTTATTATATTCTTTCTAGTAATATTATTACTAGTATATATATAAGACCTATAAAGTTATAAAATAAGGCTTAAAAGTAATAGTTAAATTACTAGTTTATAAATACTTATTATTCTAAAACTTAATTAAAAAATAGTCTTTATTTAAGATTTTTTAATTTTCGGATTTTAGAAAAATTTCTAATATATTACTAATATATATTTATAAAAATATAAATATCTAATTTCTTTAAAAGTTCTAAAGCTTTTTGCTTTTATTATTCTAGATTCTATTATTTATATTTCTAAGATTCTATTATTTTAGTAATACTTATATTTCTAAATTAGTTTATTTAAAATCCTTTATAGAATTAAAGGAAATAAGCTTTAAATACTATTATAAATATAATATTTAAGGCTTAGAAAGTAAAACAAAAGGTCTTTTATAAAAATAATATAAAACTAAAAAAGGAAAAACTAGAATATAAGAAGCTATAAAGAAATATATATATTTTATAATATACTAGTTTTAAAAAAGCTTAGTTTTCTAAATATTTCTAATATATTTCAAATATATTTTTCTAATAAAGTAGCCGTATTATATATATCTAAAAGGTATTTAATATTTAGTTAGGTATTTCAGATACCGAATACCTGAAAATTATAATAATACCTGTATTTATAAGATGTTTTTTTTCGAAATATATATTTTATATATATTCTTAAAACTTTTTAATTATAACTTTGATTTTTCTATTAAATTAAATCTTTTAAGCTTTAGATTCTCCCGGAATTATAATATTTTACTTCCTAAATTTCTTATTATAAATGAAATATTTAAAGGCAAAATATTTATTTTAATACTTTTAATATTTCTAGATATCTAAACTAGATATCTAGTATCTTTATTAAATATTTACTTATAGGCAATTCCGTACCCAGTTCGGGCCAGCTTACTAAGCTTACTAGTTATAGCAAGTCTAATATTATAGTAACTCTAATATTAATTTTTAGTTATTTTTATTATATTAAAAAATAATTATATATCTAATTAAAATAATTATATATCTAATTAAAATAATTATATATCTAATTAAAATAATTATATATCTAATTAAAATAATTAT
>NW_020194510.1:0-2664 GCF_002865645.1 Hyaloscypha bicolor E | reverse complement strand
AAATAAATAATAAATAAATAATAAATAAATAATAAATAAATAATAAATAAATAATAAATAAATAATAAATAAATAATAAATAAATAATAAATAAATAACTATTTATAATATTATAAAATAAGCTAAATAATAAGCAAATTATAAGTTATAAATAGTAATATTTATATTTATATATATTTCTATTAATAAGATTTATTAGTAATTTAATTAGTTTTTTTATATTTTATAGTTTTATTTTAATTTAAAAAATTAGAACCTTATTTATTATTAGTATAGCTATTCCTTTAGGAGTCACGTATATAGTTACGGGATACGGGATACGGGACATGAGTAATAGGATATAAGTAATAGGATATGAGATATAGGACATGGTTATATAACCTTGCGTCCTATTAGTGACTTGACTAGTAGACTAGACCCCTTTAAGCTTAGCAGATTTAGGGATTATATATTAATACTATAATACTATAATTCCTATTTCTAAATAATAACTTTACTAACTATATATAAATAGTATTTTTATACCTATATAATAATATTATATATTACTAGTAAACTAATACTAATTAGTTTATATATATAGATTAGAGAATAGAATCTTTTAAACTAAAGAAGTATCCGGTAGCTTATAGCAAAATTAAACTAGTCTATATTAAAGAGGGGAATTACTTATTAATTTTATAAAGTATCCGGTAGCCTAAGAGAGAAAATAGCTAGCTCTTACTAAGGACTAATAACTACTTTATTAAGGGAGGGAATTACTTATTAATTTTATAAAGTATCTAATAGCCTAAGAAAGAAAACTCTAGTTCTTACTAATTAATAAGCAGTTAGTTATTTAATTATCTATTTATTTAACTATCTATTATTTTTTAAAACTAACTTCTTTTGGCCCTAAGACTACTTTCTTAGAACCTATCTTTTTTACTTATATAATACCTATATTTATAGGATATTCTCTCCGGAATATATACTTTATATATGCCCTTAAAGCTCTTTAACTACTACTTTAATTTTACTATTAAATTAAGTTCTTTAAGCTTTAGATCCTCTCGGAATTATAATATTTTATTTCCTAAATTTCTTATTATAAACGAAATATTTAAGAGTAAAATATTTACTTTAATATCCTTAATACTTTTAGGTATCTAGAATATCTAGTATCTAAACTAGATATCTAGTATCTAAACCAGATATCTGGATATTTTTATTACTAAACCCTTTTTATAAACTTATTATAAACTATCTTATTTTTAAATCTCTCTTATTATAAATTATATATATATTAAGAAAGGCTTGCCTCTAGAGATTTAGTATAGTAGAACTATAGAATAAATATATATAGGTAAAGAAGTAGAAAAGTAGTATTAACCTAATTACCTATAGTAATAAGGAAGTCCTAGATTACCTTAATACTAGACTATTCTAATATAAGATAAAAAAGTTAACTAATAATAATTTCTAGGAATTATTTAAGAAGAATTTTAGTAATTTTAATCTTAAAGTACTTAATTATCTAGATTAATATATACTATATAAATTACAAATAACTTTATAATATAGTAGTATTTATATTAAATAAAATAATAAGAAACTTACTATTATATAGTTTTTAGTTAATACTATTTAGAAAGAAAAGTAATATACCTAAACTATAGCTAATATTATTATTACTAGACTAGACCTTAATACGGGCCTTATTATCTTATTATATATATTTCTTAATAATAGTATTATAAGAAATTAATAAACTAAACTAATTATTACTTATATTTCTTTATTACCTATAATTACTTCTATTAGTACCGGATTATAAAGAGCTAGTAATAACGGATTTCTATTACTTTTATTACTTCTACTACTTTTAAATAGCCTTTTAGCTAGCCCTTTTACTATAAAGCTAATTAAAGAAATAATAAAGATATATACTAAGATATAGAAATATAATAGAACTAATAGTAGTTTTAATTAAAAACTCGCTATCTTTCTTAATATTTACTAATATATAGAGCTTTTATAAGAGGTATTAGTAAGAGCTTTTCCTATTATATTAAAAGAACTAGTATAAGATTACTTTTATAATAACTAGCTCTCTTAATATATATATAAAAAGGCCAATATAAATATTTATAGCTTTTTTAAAAGCCCTGGTTTCTAATATTAAAACTTAGATAAGTGAAATACTATTATAATAGTAATTATAATAGCTTAATATTCTAAAAAAATAATATTTAAGCTCGTCTAGTTACTAATTAATAACCTATATAAATTATAATATAAACTAGTACCTGCCTTATAAAATATTAAATTCCTATATAATAAAATTATTACTTCTTATTAAGATATATTAGTATACTAATATATAGTCTCGGATTCTTTTTCTAATTTCGGCTAATTTATTAATAAGCTCTAATTATCTATTATTACTTATAAGAAGAAATAATAAATTAATACCGAGATTTTTTTTACTAATTAATAATATTATTCTTAAAATCCTTTAAACTACTACTTGTCCGAAAATTATTAATACGGACCTAGCTATAATTTCAGAACTCGTAATAACTACTTTAAATCCCGTAATTATAATAATTATACTCCGAAGTTATATTTTATATATAAGAAACCTAAATACTACTTATAGAAATATATACTAGAGAAATAAAA
>NW_020194509.1:0-3521 GCF_002865645.1 Hyaloscypha bicolor E | reverse complement strand
AAAATTATAATTAAATAAAGTTATTAATTAGATATAAGCTTATAAGATATTATATAAATATAATTCTATAATATTTATTATTATAATAATAATATTAAGAATAATTCTCTAACTAATATATTAAATAGTAAGTAATTATATTAATATTATATATTTCTTATTATTATTATAAACTTAGATAACTAGTTTCGATTTCTTAATTCTTTTTTTAATATTTAATTTTATTAATAAACCGGAACTTAAAAATATATATATATATATTTTAATATCTAAAATTTAGAAATAGTTTTAAATATTTTTTTTTCTAAAAAGCTAGTAATTTTAACTTAATAAGCGTTATAACGGCTAGTATTATATGGGTACTACGGGTTGGTTTCAGCTAAGGTTCCAAGCTATGGTTCAAACCAAGCTTACTTTAAACCAAGCTCGGCGTTTCAGTAATCTTGGCCATACCTACTTATCCACTACCACACCTCACTCACTCCTTCTCTCCTTAGCTTTAGATTCTCAAGACATAGGAAATTATTGATCTTTGAGCCTCGTTCCATTACTCTATTCCTGCCGTTACAAATAGTTTTAATTATAAACTTATTATCTTTTTTAATATTTACTAATATATAAAGCTTCTAGAAAAGATATTAGAAAGAGCTTTTCCTATTATATTAAAAGAACTAGTATAAGACTACTTTTATAATAACTAGCTCTCGAGCCATATATATAAAAAGGCTTATATAAATATCTATAGCTTTTTTAAAGGCCCCGATTTCTATTATTAAAATTTAAATAAATGAAATATTACTATTTTAATAACTATAATAGTAAAAGACCCCAAAAAACAATATTTGAGCTTGTCTAAATACTAATTAATAATTTATATAAATTATAATATAGCTTTATTTTTGTTTTATAAAATACTAAATTCCTATATAATAAGATTATTATTTCTTATTAAGGCTTATTAGTATACTAATATATAGTTTCGAATTCTCCTAATAAATTCGGCTAGCTTATTAATAAGCTCTAATTATTTATTACTACTTATAAAAAGAAGTAATAAATTAATACTAAAACTTATTTTACTAATTAATAATATTATTTTTAAACTTTCTAAGTTATTATCTATTCGGAAATTATTAATATAAATCTAGCCATAATTTTAGAACCCGTAATAATTATATTCTAAAGTCGTATTTTATATATAAGAAACCCGAATACTATTTATAGAAATATATATTAGAAAAATAAAAGACTAAAAAAACTTAATTTAAGAATAGAAACGTTTATTAATTTAGATCTCGAAACTTCTATAACTTTAATAAATGCTTTAATATTATCTATATATAGTATGTTACTAAAACTTAAAAAAAAAAGAAAATAATAAAAATAATAAAAATAAACTAGAGAATAATACTTTTAAAGCTTTATTAGTAAAAACGAATAAAAGAAATTTTTTTTATTTAAATTTCTATTTTACTTTTATTAAAAGCTTTCTAGCTACTTTTATTATTTTTGCTTCTATTATTCCTATAATTAATATTTTTATAAATAATCTTATTTCTCTTTTTTTTTTATATATTAGATAATAGGCAAAAATTATATTTTAGAATCTATTAAAATTTTTTTTAGATATTTATAATTAATAGTATATTAATATATAATACTTATTATTTTTATAGAATTATAATTAATACCGGAGTCTTTAGATTTTTAATTACTAGTTCTAATTAATTTCAAGCTTTATAATATACTAATAATAGTATTTAATTTAATAGAATTACTAAAGATTAAGTTAATATCTAGTTTAGTATTAGATTTATATTCTTTATTAGATTTATAATAATAAGAATACTAATTAGGCAAATATAATTCTATATTTTATTCATAAAAACTTTATTTTTATTTAGCTTAGCTAATATAAATAAGCTAGGAATCTATTTTAATAATTTTATTAATTATTTTATTATTTTTATTAAATACTTTTTCTTGCTTTAAAATATTATACTATAAAGCTTTATTTCCGAATTCTGTATTTATAATTCTTGCTTTTTTTATAAAAGTTAAATTATAATATTTATATTACTATTTTAATTATTTATTTATTAGTAAACTCTAAAATATACTAGAATAAATAGGCTATAATATTAATATAAAAGCCTTTAAATACCTTATAAAATATTATAAGTAATACTAGAAATTTGAATAATTATTAAAATAATTTAAGTTTAATCTAAGAAATAATATTAGCTTTAACTATTCTATTATTATTAATATTTTCTATATTTCTAGTAAGTATATATTCTATATTATTAATAAAGGTACTCGATATTAAGCTAGTTAATATCTTTAAAATATTAGTATCTTATATATTTGAGATATCCTAATATAATATTAGATTAATATCTATTTAGGCCCTTCTAATTAGATTATAGCAAATATCAGAAAGTAGTTCATTAATAAGAAGTTTATTTAACTTATAAATACTATAGAAACCAAGGTTAAAATCATTTCTATAAAAGCTTATAATTCCGTTAGAATTATAAAATATTATTATAGCTGAAATTAATAGAATTAATAAGGATATTATATTTCAAATAGCTTTTAAGGCTATTAATAATTCTATAAAACTTAATAGTATTATTTTAACTTTTTTAATTTATAATAGTTTATTTTAAATAACTAAATATAATATCTTATTATTAATTATATTATAATAATTAATAGTATTTAAAAAGATAATAATAGAAATTTAGAAGCTTTAAGCTAGATATTAAATTATAAATATTCTAAATATCTAAAATAGTTCTAGTATTACTAATATTTATAAACTTCTTTTAAATTCGGATATTTTTATATAATATAAAAGAAATACTAGTTAATCTAGTAATTAGAATAGGCTATATAAGCTAGTAGCTATTAATAAAAAGAACTATATATTAGCTCTATTATATAGTAATATTATCTTTTATTTAATTTCTATAAAGCTCTTTTATATAAGAGATATTAAGACTATTATTAATAGCCCTAAACCTAAAACTATTCTCGAATTTTATAATAAGACTAAAAGTAATATAGATATAATTTCTTCTATTATTTCTATTATTTTACTAAAATATAGCAGAAGATATTTTTATAGAAATCCGGATATTATAGTATTTCTATAAAATAATAATTTATATAAGAACTCCTATTAAGTTAGAATTATTAGCCTTTTAGAAAAAGATATATTTAAAGTTATTTCTAGACCTCAGATACTAAAAGAAATATATATCTTTAATTCCCGATTTATTAATAAAATTAAAAACAAGAATATAAAAAGAGAGTTTAAGAAATCGAGACTAGTTATTTAAGCTTATAATAATAATAAGAAATATATAATATTAATATAATTACTTATTATTTAATATATTAGTTAAAGAATTATTCTTTATATTATTATTATAATAATAAATATTATAGAATTATATTTATATAATATCTTATAAGCTTATATCTAATTAATAACTTTATTTAATTATAATTTT
>NW_020194508.1:0-4213 GCF_002865645.1 Hyaloscypha bicolor E | reverse complement strand
AAAAAATTAAAAAAATTAAAAAATTAAAAAAATTAAAAAATTAAAAAAATTAAAAAATTAAAAAAATTAAAAAATTAAAAAAATTAAAAAAAACTTTATAAAAAGTAAAAAGAAATAATAAAATAATAATAATAAAAGTAAATTAAATAATAAACTTATAAATTAGTAAATAAATCAATAAAGCTTAAAAGAGCTTAATAAATAAATAAAAGAGTTTTATAAACTTATAAATTTATAAAAAGAATCTTATAAATAAAAATAAGATTTAAAAAAGCTTATAAAAAAGAAAGTTTTTAAAAATTATAGTTTTTATATATTTATATATTATATTAATATAAGCTTATTAAATATAATATAAATATATTTAATAAAAAAAGAATTTATAAATAAATAAAAAAAGCTTAATAAATAAAAATAAAATTTAAAAAGTTTATAAAAGAAAAAAAAACTTATATAATTCTTTTAATTTTAAATTAAAATTAAGGCAAAATTAAAAGCTAGCTTTAAAGCTTATATAAAATTACTAGATTTTAATTTTAATAAAATAGCCTTAATTTTATAAAGCTATTTATTAATAATTTTAATTTTTTTAAAAAAAGAGTTTTTAATTAAATATTAAGCTTAAATATCTAATATATATTTATCTAAATATTAAAAATTTAGATTATTAATAAAAGTTATATAATTTAATAATTATATAATTATAAATATATATAATATTAGAAATTTTTATAAATTAAATAATAAGAATAATTTTATTTATAATTTCTTTAAATAATAGTATTTTAATTTATTAGCTTTAATTTTTATTATTTTTTTAATTAATATAATTTCTAATAAAATTAATTAGTTTAATTAAAAAAATTCTAATTTTAAAGAAAATATTATTACTAATTTTAATATATTATATTTATATAAAATAAAGCTATATTATTTAAATAATAAAGTATTATAAATATATATATAAAAAAATATATATATAAAAATTAATTAAATAAAAATTAATTATATAAAAATTAATTATATAAAAATCAATTATATAAAAATTAATTATATAAAAATTAATTATATAAAAAATAAAAATATAAAATAAGAATTTAATATTTTAAGAAAGTTTAACTATAATTATATAATAATTCTTTTTAGCTTATATATTTAAAAAAATAGACTTATTATTATATTTTATAATAATTTATAATCTTAATATATTTATAAATAAATTTAATAAAAAATTATATAAATAAAAGTTAAAAAGAAATTAAATATTATAAAAATTAATATTAAAAAAAGGGTTTTAAAACTAATAAATTATATAAATATTTAATTAATATTATATATTAAAAGTTATAAAATATTAATTCTTTTTTTAAAAAAAAACTATAAATATTTATAATTTAAAATATATATTTCTAGAAATAAATATAATTTATTATTAATTATTTTTAATTAAATTTAGTATTATATTATTAGTTTAATTTGTTTTTATTATTTTATTTACTTATTTCTAATTTCTTTTAAAATAAATAAAAAGATTTTTATAGCTAAAACTTTAGTTAATAAGTTATTTTAAATATTTAGATTATAATTTAAAAGATTTACTAAAATAATAATTTTTTATTTTAAAGAATATATTATTTTTTAAGTAATTTTTTTAAAAATTCTAAAAAACTTATAAGAATTATTTTATAATATTTATAGTTCTAAATATATTCTATTAAGATTTTTAAAGTTATATAAGAAGTCTCTTATAAAATTTTATAACCCTAAAAGCATTTTCTTAAAATTTATAAGATTTTATAAACCAGAATATTTTAAAATATTTATCTTAAAAGTAATATTTTTATAAAAGCTATTAAAAACATTTCTTAATTAATTATATTATAGTTATAATTTCTTTTATTTCTAATTAAATAAGTTTTCGAGATCTAGTTAATAATAATTATATATTATTATAAAATTTATAGGTTTTAAAATTAATAATATTATAAAATAAATATTAGAATTTAAAATTACTAAATAATAATAGGGCTAAATCCGGCCTTTTATTAATTTCTATTAATTTTTAAGGCTATTTTAAATAATATAAGAAAGATATTAGATTTATAGTAATTTCTATTAAATAATTAGAAATTCTAATATTGCTTTTTATTAATTTCTAAGGCTATAATTAGAATAAAATATAAGAGCTATATTAAATACTTGAGTAATAATTTAAGTAAGCTAAAAAAATAAATAAGAGATTTTAAGAAAAATATTAATATTTGCTCTTATTTTAATAGTATTTTACTTTATTAATTCGGGAAATTTATAGAAGTTCCGAAGTATTTAATATAGTTTTATAATATAATTAAACTTATTACTTATAAGAAATAATTAATAATTTTTAGTAATTAAAGTAATTTACTAAATAAAATATAATAAAGATTTTAATTTTATTAATATTAAAGCTATTTTATTTATAATTTAATAGAAATCTATAATTCTTACTCTAAATTTATTTATTATATTAGTCTATTTTTAAATATTTCTCTTTAAATACTAGTTTTCTAAATTAGCTATATTAAGTATTATTATAAGCTAATTTATAGCCTCTTTATTATCTCGCTTTAATATTAACTTTATTATAGTAGCTTTCTTTAATTTATTTATCTTATATTATAATTCCGAATTCTTTATTTCTAATTCTATAATTTTATTAATAAAATTTATTACTAGTTTAATAAAGAGAATTTACTAGAATAGAAATTAGCTTTATATTTATTTAGATAATAACTTTACTTTTATATTTCTTTTTGTGGGTGTTTATTGGTAGGCAATAAGACAATAGAATGAATCAGTGTATTGTGAAACCACAGTATTAAATTCAGTATAGAACTAATCTCTGTCCCTCCTATAAGGTCCAGGGAAGCCCCCTCTAAATAGGAGGCCCCGATGACATACATATAATTAGTGATTTATAAGCCTAATGCTTATGATATAAACAGTGGTTGGTTGTGAAGTCGGAGGGCCTCCGATCTCCCTGATCGACACCCGCGACATCCGAGGTTCGTCACATGACCTTAAGTCACGTGCGACCCTGCACACATCACACTTTTACTATAGCTTTAAACAAAATACTAATTTCTCGATATAATTTTATATAAGTACTAATTAAATACTTATTTAGATTCTTTTAAAAGAAATATATTCTTATTAATAAAGATTATTAAGAATGTAAGATTATTACCGCAAAAAAAACGCTGCCGCACCTGCGCCCCAGATGCGGCTAGCGCGCACATCCCTCACCGCCCGAGTAAAGCGTACGCCCGATCGCAAGGCCCCTTTGATTAATTATTACAATAATAACGAGCATTTTTCTTGTAGAAAAAATTAGTAGAGTTATAGTATAATGTACTAATAGTAGCTCCTCGTTCTCCGTTCAAGGAAATACCTCGTTGCGGGCGAGTTATCTCAAATAATAATAATAAACTACTACTTACCCCGCTATTGAAAACGCTGCCGTTGGCGGCAGCGTTTTTTTTTGCCCTGTAAAGACCGAACTTTCAATATTCGCAAGGTAAAATAAACGCTGCCACTCGCGGCAGCGTTTTTAAGAAAATTGGGGGCAGTTTCCTTATTCAGAACAAGTAATTTGGGTAATAAGAGAGAGAGGCTAACTAATAAGGATATTAATTACTTGCTAATTAATTGCCTATTAAGTAATCTCCTTACTTCCTTTATTACTATATTACTAGTATAACGGCTGGCGTAAGGGCATGATCTGCCAAGGACAGGATATCGGAAACAGGTATAAAACAAAGCTAAGCCGGAATTACTTAGACGGAATAATACTAAAGGTCGAGGCATTCTCTCTATTTTGTTCTATAGCTTAGTATTTTCTAATATATAAGATTCTTTAAACTTTGAGCCTTTGACTATTATATTAATCCCGCCATTACATAATACTAAGCTTACTCGACTCGGCCTATAGAGGCAATATAATACTACCGGCAAAGAACCTGTATTTGTCCTTGGAAAGCAAAGACAGAATACCGCTTTTGATATTTAATAACTTTCTCGAACTATAAAGAACTAGAGAGCTTAACTAGAAGTATAATATCCTCTATAACCTAGTTAACCTCGGAGCCTGACCCTTAACTAGAGCAGACGATATTCCCCTTCTAGTAGTCGGTCCTCTACTAATATAAAAGAAGAAAGATATTGTCCTCTATAA
>NW_020194507.1:0-1356 GCF_002865645.1 Hyaloscypha bicolor E | reverse complement strand
ATAAGATATAGAATACAGGATATAGTTATATAACCTTATATCCTATTAGTAATTCGATTAATAGACTAGATTCCTTTAGGCTTAGTAGATTTAGGGATTATATATTAATATTATAATACTATAATTTCTATTTCTAAATAATAATAACTTTACTAATTATATATAAATAGTATTCTATAACTTATATAATAGTATTATATATTACTAGTAAACTAATAATTAGATATAAAAATAATAAAGTTCAAATATTATATATATATAATTTTAAATTCCGATTTCTTAATATCTATTTAGAAGCTAGTAAAATATAAGTAGTCTAATACTTTTTATATATACTATTTATATTTTATTAAGTTCTCTAAATAAATAAAAATATTATTAAAATATATTATATAAAAGTTATCTAAAGATTTAAAAAAAATATTAATATATAATTAAACTATTTATAAAGTCTTTCTAGAAAATATTATATTTATATATTTTATAATAAATATAAAATATTATTAATTTCTAAAAGTTCGGGTTTATAGCTATATAATAAAAAGTTTAGTAAATATCTAATTTAATATAAATTTTAGCTTTAGATAATTAATTTAAAGTTTTATTAATAAATAAAAGAAAATATTAATTCTTTCGGATAATATTATTTAGATAATAGAAATTAATATAGAAATATAAACCTTTATTTGCTTTTTTTATAAAAAGAACTAGTAAAATAAAAAAAGTTTAACTAGTTTTAATAAAGCCTTTAGCTAGATTATTTTCTAAAAAATATTTGATTTCTAGAAGCTTTTAAATAAACTACTATTAGAGGAATTAATATCTAATACTTTTAGTTCTTTTTAGGCCTTTAATCTAAATCTTATAATTATATAATTTATAGAAGAAAAGAATATTAGATTTCTTTTTAGAGAAAATAGAAAAATATTTCTTGAATTCTAGAAATAATATTTTCTAGAACTACTAAAGCTCTATTTCTTCTAGTTATTAATTTTCCGGACTAGAAATAGTTTCTTTTTTCCGAGCTTTAAGCTCTTTATTAATCTTATAAATAAAGATTTAACTAATAATTTTTTTTTCTTTTAGCTATATAATTAAATACTATAGAAATAAAAATAACTAGATCTAATATTTAGCTTTTATTTAGGTATTATATCTTAATTAGGCTATAAAAGTTTCTTTTTTATAGTTTTATATAATTCTTTCTAATTAGTCTAAAAGAAAACAGATTATTTAAGAATAGAAGATTTCTAAAAATAGAAGATTTCTAAAATAGAAGATTTCTAAGAATAAAAGATTTTTAAGAATAAAAGATTTCTAAAAATAGAAGATTTCTAAAATAGAAGATTTCTAAAA
>NW_020194506.1:0-8760 GCF_002865645.1 Hyaloscypha bicolor E | reverse complement strand
CCCCCCACCACACCTCACTAAAAAAAAAAAAGTACAGCATACACGCCTTATTCTCGACTACTCCTAACCCCCCCTTAGCTTGCGTGGTCCGTAAGGCAAATCCCATGGATTACGAGGCACATCTCCATCTCCCTCACTCTCTGTATCCTCCGTACTGCCTATATCACTCGAATTATCTACATCTCCTTCGTCCCCTTCTCCTCCAGTATCCTCACCCTCCTCTGCTGCAACCTCCTTCCCCATTGCCTTCTGACCTTGTATCTGTCTTTGTGCTCGCTTTCTATATCTTGTAGGCGGTCGAGGCTTTGGTGTAAAGGGTTTTGCAGATGCGGAGCGAGGCTTTCCAGACTTGGTAGGATTGGCGTTGAGTCGATGGAAAGTACAGACTTTACCGTCGTCATTATATCTGCAATTTGTACAAGCGCCATCGAATTCGCCTTCCATAACTACGCAGCGTTTGAAAGGGCCCCTCGGTCTCTTCTTATTACTACAAGTAGCACAAGCTTGAGAGGATTCGGTTCCGCGAGTATATGCCAAGCTTGCCTCCAGATTTGCCTTGCCTTTCTCCAATCCCTTTAGCTCCCTGCCCTGGCGTAGCTCTATCTCTCTAACTTCAGCCTTGTTATTGATTCGCTTTGCTACTTCAGTAGCATTATCGGGTAGTACAAGGAGATCAAAGTATTGTTGCGGAGGAGGAGGAGGAGGTCGTGTACGAGGAGGAGGTCGAGGAGCAGAGGGGTTTATTGGTTGAACGTATCGACGGGAGAGGATATCGTGGACTGAGTCTGGATTATCGGAGGGCATATCGTAAATGTCATCTTTCCGCTTGTTCGCAGCTTTGTCGCCTTTTCTACCGCTTTTGCCTTTGCCAGAGCCGCTGCCTGAAGCCATATTTGATGTGTCTTTGATGAAGGAGAGCTTTGATAATGGCGTTGTATATCGGAATCGAAGTTGTTTTCGGAAGGAGGTTGAGGTTGAGGTTGAGGCTAAGGTTAAAGCTAGCGTGGCTATGTCTTTGTTATTCACCTTTGGGGCATGAAGATATATATTTAATATAATTATTTAAATCCGAATAAATTTATAACAAATAACGCCTGAAAATGGAAATATTAGTGCTTAATAGCCCTAGGTTAAGTGTATTTAAATATTAAAAAAATTATAATTTTAGGTATTATAGTTATAAAGATAAAGATATAAATATTCTTTCTCTTACTAACTCGCAAAAGCTAAGGCATGCTAATAATAATTAAACTGTACTCGACCCGCATGGTCAGCTGATTTACTTCGCTAATTATAAATAATTCGAGGTAATTTAAATCTCCTCAAATCTCTGTATATAGCTTATTATACAAACTTCTATATCTCTATATTTAGCAACACCATAATTATAATTTTTGGATGAGAAGAATCCCCTTATTCTAGCGTATATAATCATATTTATTTCTTATTTTTCGAATGTGTGGTTGTTAAATTAGAGAGGCTCAAGAATTCTAAGCGATACTTTCTCCTGAGAGGTGTATATCCTCAACGAACAGCAAAAGTGAATATGGAATTGCACAATGACGCAACTACCCCGCACTAGTGACTTTATTTTCTATAAAACTATGACTCCATTCCATCTTCGCTCCAAAACCTCCATCCTTCTTCCATATTTTTTCGACTTCGCCATCAACACCAAGAGCTTCTGCCCTCCACCAATACCTTCTCCATTAATACCTTTATTAATACCTTTATCAATACCTCCATCAATACCAAGAGCTGGCATCTGACTGCCTTACAACCTTCCTCTCCTCCTCCTCACCCCTCCTCACCCCTCCTCCTCACCCCTCTTCCTCACCCCTCTTCCGAACCCCTCCTCCTTCGACACTTCTTCCATCAACACCAAGAGCTGGCATCTGACTGCCTTACAACCTTCCTCTCCTCCTCCGAACCCCTCCAAACCCCTCCTCCGAACCCCTCCTCCTTCGACACTTCTACCAACAACACCAAAAGCTGGCACCTGACTGCCACTTCCGGGTCACTTTTATCCAGAACTCCCATACCATAAGTCTTCAACCCACTTGCTCCTTAGAAAGCTAAATTTTAGATCCCTCCTCCCCTTCTCCGACATCTCCTTCTCCCCTTTTCCGACACCTCTTACGCCTTCGGGCCCTTTGGGAGTACCCTCTCTCGAACTTCCAAAAAAGAGGCTAACTCCTGTTTAGATCCCTCCGAACTTCAACACCTCCTCCCCTCCTTCGACACTCACAAAAGCCTTCGGGCCGCTGCTAAGTACCCCCATTCTTTGTCTTGGAATATATGCTAACTTATTCTTGTAGGAAATAGCCCTTCTCCCTCCGATCTCGACTCCTTCAATACATACTCCTCGCCTTCGGGCTATTTAGACGTCTCCCCGTTCGCTTTTACGGAACATATGCTAACTTACTTTTTAGTTCCCCTCGCCTCACCTCTCCTTCGACGTCACCGTGTGTGTGCCTAGTTGGCACTGGTTCTTACAGCCCATAGTTGGGCTTTCCATTTGTCAAACACCCGGGTGTTTTGTTTTACTTTTGCTTTGCGTATTTTGTTTTGCGTGCTTTACTTTCCTTTTATTATGGGTTGGGACTCAAATGGTATTTACCTTGAGCGCTCGCACTCTCGGGCATGTAAGACTCCTACAGATCTTTCGGGATCGTAAACCAGCCTACTTTGGTTCGGGGGAGCTTCCTCGAGAGTGTTCCAGGAGTTATGGTATTTACCGCGACCCCTCCCAAAGATCAATATGGCGTGGGTATTTCTGGTCCATTCTCTCTCTGTGGAGCAAACCGCTGCCCTAAGTCCATACAAAAGTCCCAATTGTCCCTCGAGTTAAAGCATGGGCACTCCTTATTCCTATTAAATTAGGTGCAAAGGACAGCAGGCGCCTTCGGGCTAGACTGCAGTGCCAGTTAAGTGCTAAGACTCCCTGTACCTATCTCGCAAACTTGTAGTTCGAGACATGTTGCATTTGACGGGGCTTCCATATCCAATTGCTTTGCGCTGCAGTAAAACGTCTTGGCATTGCAGTTGGGGGAGTTCTGCTTTGTAATCTTGTCTACTACTTGTAGATTTTCTAGCTAATAAGTCTTGGCCGATGGCTAAGAAACTTATTAGCTACTCTGTCTAAAGCCTCTGGGAGCGGGAAGTTGCCTTGATAAAGACTCAGCGTCAAAAATAGGTTCAACTGATCAATCCAAACGAGGAGTTTATGGCAGGAGTCTCTGCGTATGGGTGATTCCATACAACGAACTCAAGTCCCTGTCCCTGGTTGTACGAGTGAGCCGTACAAGAAACTCTTTCTGGCCTATCGGAGCAGTCCCTGTCCCTGGTTGTACGAGTCGTGACGTACAACAAACTCAAACTTTTCTTGGGTTATCTTTGGAAGAATTGGCAAGCTTTTCTAGACAGACTCATTGAGGCCTTGGTTTTCAAAGGTGTCAGTCCAGCCTTCTCACTCCCCCCTTGGGTGATAGTTCGGCTCTCAGGAATCGTATGCAAACGTCGGAACGAATGAGGAGACGTACTGCATGCGCTTTCTGGATAGATTGGGATGGAACCTATGGGATTCCCGCGATATTTTTATCAAATCTATGGCACTGGCTGGCGAAGACTTTGATAACCTTAATGAGACTTGAATTGCGAGCCCGGCCCTCAGATTTCCCGCTCAACTTGAAGGTTGAGCAGTCCACAACAGGTTGCCTGTTGTGGAACGTATTACACTCTTTTCCCAAAGAGTGCCGGGTGCCAGTAATGGTCCGGAAGCCCCAAAGCCCTTGAGACTCTTCGTGAGTTTCGGGCTTTGGGGCTTTTCTACGGCCAGCCGATTGTATGGAGTCACGTGACCACGCGGGTCCGGCATTGATATAAAGCAATTGGCAACTTTGTACATAGATATAGTATGGTTTTTAGTATAGCTAGTCTAATACATTATATATCCATATGTAAATGCCTGCAATTTCATTATTATAACGTAATATATCCTTGATATAAAAATCCCTTTGCAACCCTAGACTTTTAGGAGCCTCCTCTATACCAAAGGCAGAGTATATAATGCTGTTTGGGCATTAAACTCAAAAGGCAAAGGATTATAAAGGCCCTAATAATCGCAAGACTTTGTAAACTTGGGTGGATTTGAGTATCATAAAAGCATTGAATTTAGCAGCCTGACTTTTAAATTGCATGAGAACTAATCAAAGAGCATTGCTTTAAAGCATCAATCATAAATTCCAAGTGCATACATATCCGCAAGGAAATAAGACCCAAAACAGCACTAAGCTAATTGCAAGACATAGGAAAAAGCACATTGGATATCAGGCCCATTTTTTCTCAACTACCTTGACCTCGGCGGACATTCATGCGTAATTTATCGGACCTTGTACGATGGGTTCGCTCAGGAGAAGTAAGGTCAATTGGCCTGGGGAGTTCAACGATGATAGTTGGACTTCCGTCCGGGGCAACAGGCGGAGTGCTGGCAGTGGCCCGGGTGCCTTGGGTTTCACCCGCAAAGCTAAAGACATTATGCCCGTTAATTCTCTGTATCTGATGAGGAAGAGGGGTAGCATATTCATACCTCTGACGTGCCCGTTGCTGCGGAGTAATGCTTACACGGTCCATGAGATCAACCATAGTCCCCTCTGCTGGAGGAGAGGATGGTAAAATTGAAGGAGGATCTGATAGCCCACTGCTATTATTGTCATCGTTGCCATTGGGATTAGCTTCGGCAGCACTTTCAGCAGCACTTTCCGCATTATCTTGCGGCTCCCAGAGGTCGGCAAGTGGAGAAGAATCCTGGCACGTATAAGTTAATTAAACCTAAAAACAAAAAAGGGTCTATAGAAGGAACAAAGAGTAGGAGCCAGAATTAAAGGAGAGGATTATACATACGCCTTCATTTGCCCACCGGTTTATCAGATCCCTCCTTGCT
The DNA here is from genome assembly GCF_002865645.1 of Hyaloscypha bicolor E. NCBI lineage: Eukaryota > Fungi > Ascomycota > Leotiomycetes > Helotiales > Hyaloscyphaceae > Hyaloscypha > Hyaloscypha bicolor. The sequence continues at coordinate 3,818 of NW_020194506.1, read as the reverse complement.
CTCAAAGTCTCACGCCTGCGCTGGCGGGCAATGCTCTCCTGGGCTCTCTGGGCCTCCTCAATCTGTTGTTTGATCTCCTCAAGTTGCTGCGCCTTCTGAGCATTTTCCAGCTCTTCACGAGCAACTTCAAGACGGAGATCTTCGTATAGAGTCTCCTTCTGAGCATTTTCCAGCTCTTCACGAGCAATTTCAAGACGGATATCTTCGTATAGAGTCTCATCCTGGTACAAAACAAGGAAAATCATCCAGACGCCCTTAGGGCCCAGATACATGCCGCAGCGGGAAAGGTCAAAGACAGTTTGAATAGAACCTGGCAAGACCGTAAGTTCCTGGGCTCTTTTACTATTGGGACCAGTACAGAACACCAGTTCATTCGCATTGTCAATAAATTGACGATGGCGGGTAGGTCCGCCAATGCGGAGAGAGAAGTGAGGGAGTAGCTGCTGAGAAACTACATCGGAAAGGGTAGAAAAGACTCGATTATTTATTTCAAATCGAAAGCCACCTATCAAAAAACATCTATTAGAATTCGTATAGAGAATCTAGTAAAAGAAATAGGAGAAAACTTACCACCGACTTCTTCAGAAAGTTGGATGGTTCTTTGCTCAGCTCTCCAATTCTTCATATCATCAAATGCCCACTTGCGGAGAACTAGCTGTAAAACCACGGTCTGTGATTCCATAAGACTAGATCCGGCCACATTTTGATTCATGAGACCTTGAAGGGCTCCAGGTAGCCTATTACCGGCATGAGGAGCTACGGCCTGGGCAGCGGCCTGAGCAACTCTCGCATTTGCAGCCCGTTGAGCTTGTGCAGCAGCATAAGTACTACTGGAAGAGTGGTTAGGTCGAGCAACATGGCTCGCAGCAAAAGGGAATACGGAAGGGAGTAGTTGTGGGGCCATTGGAGCAGGAGGAGCCTGGGGTGGAGCAGAACTAGCACCTGGCGGCTGTATAGCGACAGCAACTGGAGGAACAGGTGCAGTAGACATTCCTGGAAGAAAAGATGCGGGATGAGGATGCTGAGAAGAGCTAGGGATCTGAAGTGTCCCAGGTACAAAGAGGGGGGCAGATGCGGACGGAATTCCAGAGCCATGAGGTTCAAGTCCACTGGCATTGCTGCTCTGGGCAAGTAAAGCGGCGGCCTCTGCATCATATTCGTCGTTGGTAGATCGACAGAACTCGCAATATTGGATATTGCCATGCCAGCGTTCGGCCGCGGGGCGTGCAGTATTGGGGCAGGTTTTGAGAAACGGTGGTGCCATTTTGAGAGGTAAGAATTTGAGGGTATAGAATATTCGTATAGTAGATAAACTTGACAATTCTATCAGTGCTGCTCTCAAAAGTAAGAAGGGGGTTTCGAAAATAATATATTCAATAATAAACGACACCCATCTTGACATACCTAGTCACTCCGCAACCGGCTCGTTCAACCACCCCATATCGTCAGGAGCATCACCAATAAAGGGCCATTCCTGGGTAAAGTCCTGGACCATTGGGAACTGTACGGGTATCCTTCCGGCCTGTATATTGTTCACATACTCTGCATTTGTCAGGACAACTTGCTTGAGGATCCCATTCCGCGCAATAGCGGTATCGTATCCACCAGTCGGCTTCTCGGACTCTCCCAATATCGGCAGCTGCCCTGAGGCTATATGTGCCCGGACTGCATATCGGAGCTGGTGGTAAGCTTGAACATGCAGTCGGTCGCCGTTTCCATCGGCATCTCCCATGCGAATATCGGCCATATTCACACCGTAAGACATGAGCTTCCAATAGCACCACTCCAGCGTTTCTCTCGGCAGAAACTCGTTAATATCTATGTTGGCATGTGAGTAAACTGTCCGTGCAGAGCTGTGCGAGGTCACATTACTCACCCCAAACTGAGCAATCATCAAGGATTGCATCGCAAAGCTCCATATCTACAGGGCGACCCCAGCGCTGTGCCCCGCCTGGGGGCCTCGTATATAGTCTGAATGGCTTGCCGGCTACCATATTAGGCCTAGATCTGTCTTTTCTGATCCTGTGGATGTTCCACAAGTCCGCGAACCTATGCACCTCGTTTTGGATCCGCCGCATGTAAAGTGCCAGCAGAGCAATCCGGTCCCATGGGTATTGGTGATTGTAACCCCCGGTGTGGGCCAGTTCCTGAAAGTAGTTCTGTATATGCCAATCGGAATTAGTTATATGATCCGGCGCCATGACACTGGACCTGATAGCCTTGACAAAAAGCGGTGTGATCATTGGTACCCGATACTCCCTCCCAATAATAGAAAGAACGAGGGGCAGATGTAGGGAAACGGAATTGCTCACGCGCCACCGGTACAGCTGGCTCTTCTGAAGCTCCTGCCACCAGGATTCAACCCGCTGATTCTCGGTGCTTTTCCCAGAAATAAAGCAGTCCTCCACGCGCACAACTGACGGATCGGCTATCCGCGAGAATGCGAAGTGTGCTTCGGCAACAAGGGGGAGTTCAGAGCCTCGATCAGCCCTAAAGAAGTGAGGGCAGTAGCCCATTTGAGCACAAATCTGAAGATACTGCTGTACAACCGAATGGGCAGTCCGATTGGAGATTCCGACATACACCCAGATGATATTACGTGAATAAGCATCGATACAAGCGTATATCTCGATCCCAAATGGCGACAGCTTGTCGTGTCCATCAATTGACCAAATCCAGTCCGGCCCAGGCACAATATATTCTCCCTTCTTGGACTGCATCCGTCGCATTCGTAGTGCAATTGCCTCGGGATCCAGGAGTCGTAACATCGCATATAAGCTCTCCCTGTAGACAACAAAATACGTCAGTAAACAAGGCCCTAACCTTCCAAGCTGGGGCGAAACAGTGAAGTGTAGAAAGACTGACCGGGTCACTAGTAAACCTTGTTGACGGAAGTACGCGTGCAAATGCCGCCGTCCATAACCTGCAACCCGCCCATCATTCAGCTCACTCTGCAGTATTGCAAACAGTTGCTCGTCCGCCGCTTGCCTGTCCATTGTAGTCATGCGGCGAATGAGACCAAGCTTCTTGCGTATGCGGACGACTCCAGTAATTGAAGCTGTATAACCGCAATCCTCAAGATCCTCAAGCATTTCCTCATCTGTATCTCCCAGACGATACAGGATTGCAATCTGCGCGCGAAGGAAAGGCGTATCTGCTGTTTGAGTACGTGTTTGGACGTTCCATTCTTGCAGTCGCCGTCGGACCGTACGCGGATCGACTGAGATTCCATATAAATCTTTTAATCTATTCGCAATTTCTTCTTGATTAACGTTCGTACGAGCCCATTCAGTAATAGCTTCGCGATATGGCAATAGATTTATTGAAAGTCGTGGCATTGTTTTGATGAAATCCACCAAGTTATTTTGATGGGGGTTAAGTTCAGGGCACGCTTCACTGTCGCGACGTACTTTCTAGCGACGTGAGCGCTAAAAAACTCGAGCAACGTTACCCCCACGTGATTTTGTCAATTAATTGCCAAAAAAAAGTAATCAGCCGGCTTCTCAGTTATTTTAACAGTTTAATTTTCTCATTTCTAACCTCGGGAACGTTGAGGAAGTCATTAGACCCTGTTAATAGCGTCATCCTAGAAGGGCTTACAGCCTGTGGTCACCTGACCACAGTAATTTGCAATAAATACTCAATTTTACATTATACTACCCGGCCCAATTTTGGCACGATTTCACGCGGTAGTATGGGCTCTCACTTCGTTAATTAGACAAGCAAGCAGCCTTACTATTGTTGCGTTATCCAAGCCGAAAGTCACGTGTGGGTGCTATACCCCTAATTAGGAATTCTGCCTTGGGGAGGAGGGGGGG
>NW_020194505.1:0-6489 GCF_002865645.1 Hyaloscypha bicolor E | reverse complement strand
CGGGATATAGGTAATAAGATATAAGATACGGGATATAGTTATATAATCTTATATCCTATTAATAACTCGACTAGTAGACTAGACTCCTTTAGGCTTAGCAGATTTAGGGATTATATATTAATATTATAATACTATAATTCCTACTTCTAAATAATAATAATTTTACTAACTAATATAACTAGTATTTTTATACCTATATAATAATACTATATATTACTAGTAAACTAATACTAATTAGTTTATATATATAGATTAGAGAAGATTTTAGATTAGTTCTAAAAGTATTTAATAGCCTAAGACAAATCTAGTCTATTTTATATTAAAGGAGGGAACTATTTATTAACTTTACGAAAGTATTTAGTAGTCTATAGAAAAGATATCTAGCTCTTACTAATTAATAAGCGGTTAGCTATTTGACTATCTATCTATTTAATTTCTATTATCTTTTAAAACTAACTTCTTTTAGCCCTAAGACTACTTTCTTGGAAACCATCTTTTCTACTTATATAATATCCGTATCTATAAGACTCTCTCTCCGGAATATATACCCTATATATATCTTTAAAGCCATTTAATTACTATTTTGATTTTACTATTAAATCGAGTCCTTTAAGCTTTAGACTCTTCCGGAATTATAATATTTCACTTTCTAAATTTCTTATTACAGACGAAATATTTAAGAGTAAAATATTTACTTTAATACCTATAATACCCCTAGATATCTGGGATATTTAGTATCTGAACCAGATATCTGAATATCTTTACTACTAAACCCTTTCTATAAACCTATTACGAACTACCTTACCTTTAAACCTCTCCTACTACGAACTATATATATATATTAGGGAAAACCTGAACTTAGTTTAGTATAAATACTAATAAGGGAAAGGAACTAATTAAGAAATAGAAAGACGGTATTAATCTAATAACTATAATAAAGGCTGAATTTCAGGAATATATAATTACTAAGATATATTAGTATATCTTATATAGGAAGAGTAATAATAATCTATAGGATCTGTTCCAGAATAACTTCAAAAACTTTAATACTATAGTATATAGTCTAATTAATTATATATTTATATAAAATCTTTGAGCCTAACTTTAGTATAGTAGTATTTATATTAAATAGAACTATAGAAACCTTACTATTATATAATTCTTTATTAATCTTATTTAAGAAGAAATAAAGAATATATGAAATAAAGCTAATATTATTAATAATAATTTAATTAGAATAAATCTTTTTTAGGAATCTATTATATTAGTTTATTTTACTCTAGATAGAACTAGATATAAAAGAACTAGATAATCTCAGTTAAGAAATCAAGCTATCTATTTATCTCTTCTAAATTAAAGCTATTTACCGCTTCTATTTTTACTACTACTAGTATTACTACTAAACCCGAACTACTATTAATTAGTATCTATTATTTCTACTAGAAAGCTTATTAGGGAAATAGTAAAAATATATTCCGAAATATAAAAGTATAATAGAACTAATAATAGTTTCAATTATAAACTTACTATTTTCCTTAATATCTATTAATATATAGAGCTCTTAAAAGAGGTATTAGTAAAAGCTTTTTCTATTATATTAAAAGAACTAGTATAAGACTACTTCTATAATAACTAGCTTTCGAGCCATATATATAAAGAGGCCTATATAAATATCTATAGCTTCTTTAAAGGCCCCGGTTTCTATTATCGAAATTTAGATAAACGAAATACTATTACCTTAGTAACTATAATAGTAAAAGATCCTAAAAAAACAATATTTAAACTTGTCTAAATACTAATTAATAACCTATATAAATTATAGTATAGCCTTATTCCTGTTTTATAAAATACCGAATTCCTATATAATAAGATTATTATCTCCTATTAAGGCTTACTAGTATACTAATATATAGTCTCGGACTCTTCTAATAATCTCGGCTAGCTTATTAATAAGCTCTAATTATCTATTACTACTTATAAGAAAAAGTAATAAATTACTACCAAAACCTATTTTACTAATTAATAATACTATTCTTAAAACTCTTTAAACTACTATTTGTCCGGAAATTATTAATACGGATCTAGCTATAACTTCGGAACCTGTAATAACTATTCCAAGTCCTATAATTATAATAAGTATATTCCAAAGTTATATTTTATATATAAAAGACTCGAATACTACTTATAGAAATATATACCAGAGAAATAAGAGGCCAAAAAGGCTTGATTTAAGAATAAAAATATTTACTAATTTAGATTCCGAAATACCTATAACTTTAATAAATGCTTTAGTAATACTTATATATAATATATTACCGAATTTAAAAGAGAAGAGAATAATAAGAATAGTAAGGACAAACTAGTAAGTAATACTTTTAAAGCCTTACTAATAGAAATAAATAAAAGAAAGAAATATTATTCTAATTCCTATTTTATTTCTATTAAAAGCTTTCTAGCCACTCCTATAGCCCCTGCTCTTATTATTCCTATAACTAATACTCTTATAAATAACCTTATTTCCCTTTTCTTTATATACTAGATAATAGGCGAAAACCATATTTTAGAGCCTATTAAATAGATAAAAGATATCTAGATATTTATAATTAATAGTATATTAAGATATAATACTTACTACTTTTATGAAATTATAATTAATACCAGAGCCTCCAGATTCTTAATTACTAGTTCTAACTAATTCCAAGCTTTATAATAGACTAATAATAGTATCTAACTTAATAAAACTACTAAAGGTCAAGTTAATATCTAGTTTAGTATTAGATTTATATTCTCTATTAGATCTATAATAGTAAGAATACTAATTAGGTAAGTACAATTCTATATTATATTTATAAAAACTTTATTTTTATTTAGTTTGGCTAATATAGATAAACTAGGAGTCTATTTTAATAATCTTACTAATTATCTTATTATTTCTAATAAATGCTTTATATCTATAGTATAATGTTTTGGATACTTTTTCCTGTTTTGAAATACTATTCTATAAAGTTTTATTTCCGAATTCTTTACTTATAATTCCTGCTTTTTTATAAAAATTAAATTATAATATTTATATTACCGTTTTGGTTATTTATTTATTAATAAGCTTCGAAATATATTAGAATAAGCAGGCTATAATATTAATATAAAAGTCTTTAAGTATCTTATAAAATACTATAAATAATACCAGAAATTCAAATAATTACTAGAATAATTTAAGTTTAACCTGAGAAATAATATTAGTTTTAATTACTCTATTATTATTAATATTTTCTATATTTCTAGTAAGCCTATATTCTATATTATTAATAAAGGTACTAGATATTAAGCCGGCTAATAGCTTTAAAATATTAGTATATTATATATTTGAAATATTCTAAAATAGTATTAGATTAATACTTATTTAGGCTCTCCTAATTAGATTATAGTAAATACTAGAAAGTAGTTTACTAGTAAGAAGTTTACTTAGCTTATAAATACTATAGGAACTAAGATTAAAATTATTCCCGTAAAAGCTTATAATTCTATTAGAATTATAAAATATTATTATAGCCTAATTTAATATACTTATTTTATTATTATAAACGAAATTAATAGAATTAATAAAGAATACTATACTTTAAATAGCTTTTAAGGCTATTAATAATTCTACTAAACCTAATAATATTATCCTAACTCTCTTAGTTTATAGTATTTTATCTTAAATAACCAAATATAATACCCTATTACTAATTATATTATAGTAATTAGTAGTATTTAAGAAAATAATAGTAAAAATTCAGAAGCTTTAAGCTAGATACCAGATTATCAAATACCCTAAATACCCGAAATAGTTCTAGTATTACTAATATTTATAAACTTCTTTTAAATTCGAAATTATTTATATCGTCATATGAATATATAAGGAATTATAACTATATCTAGCTTAACTCTAATTATAAGCTTATTGGAAATTAGGCTATATAAGCTAATGTAAGGCGTATCTAAATTGTAAAAAGTATAGTAGGAACTATACGGTACTAGACTTCTATTTACTATAGTAATAACTATCTTCTGACTTATATTCTGTCTCTATAAAGCTTTCTCGTTTTTAATAAATTAGTGGGATAAGATTTAAGAAGTAACTAGTTATTAGGCTAATCGGCTAAGACCCTGAATCCTTATATATCATCTTAAGTTTTTATTATATCTCGCAATTACTCTTATAATTAAAAACTCCGCCGCCAAAAATACTACTACTAAAGAGTAGGTACTATTCTCATCCTTATTAATATTCAATAGAACTATATTGCTTATCGTAACCAGTACTTTATATGATGTAATACTGCTTAAGCTAACGAACCCTCGGATATATTATAGCTATTTACATTGGAATACTATAAGAACTAATAAACTATTCTATATAATAGAATACTTCTATTAAGGACTTAAATATATACTAGCTTCACTAAACGAAAAGAATATATATTATAAGGTTTTATTAAATCTAAGAGATTCTCGAAGTATTTAGTACTTATAATATGGATAAATATATATTTTAGTTAAATCTATAATTATAGTCTAGAGAACTATTACTTAATCTATAGGATTAAGTATTATATAAATGATATAGAATAGAAAAAGTATCTATAATGAAGTATAAGATACTCTAGTAATATACATAATAAGAGATTATAGAAGTCAAATAGATTAAAAAAGAATCGAATTCTACTAATTCTATAACGAAATCAAAGCTAATAAATGCCCTCAAGTATTTAATTAATATAAATACTATATAATTAGATATAGAGAAATAGGTTAAGTATAGATAGGGCGGGAAATAGATATATGAAATAAGAGAATATTATAGGAAGGGAAGTTATATATAAAAGGCTATAGCTTTTAATATATAATCAAAACCTTAGAAGTAATATAAATATATAAAGTATTTGGGAAAATCTGGTACTAGGCCGGATTAGGGAATTTGTATATAATTAGAAGGAGATATTATTTTTTGTGTTTTTTAGAAAGTTTCTAGTATTAGTATAGCTATTTCTTTAGGAGTTATATATATAATTACGGGATACGGGATACGGGATATAGGTAATAAGATATAAGTAATAAGATATAAGATATAGGATATAGTTATATAACCTTATATCTTATTAGTAACTCGACTAGTAGACTAGACCCCTTTAGGCTTAGCAAATTTAGGAATTATATATTAATACTATAATATTATAATTCCTACTTCTAAATAATAATAACTTTACTAACTATATATAACTAGTATTTCTATACCTATATAATAATATTATATATTACTAGTAAACTAATACTAATCTAGAAAATATTTAATTAAAATAAAGTTTATAATAAAAAAATACTTCTAGAAATATATATAAAATAAATATAAATAAGAAATAAAAATATTAAAAAAGCCAGAATAAAAAAGAATAGAAAATATTAAAAAAAAAGAAATAATTTAATATTATTTATTAGATTTATTTAAAGTCTATTTTTAAAAAAAAATCTAGTTTTTATATATAATATTAAATTAATAAATTAAAATAAGTTAAGAAATATAAAACTATTATATTACTAGTTTAGCCTATATAAAATAAAATATATAAATTAATTAAAAGAATATTATATATTAGAAAAGCTTAATAATATTATAATTTAAAAAATATATATTAGGAATTAATTTAAATAATTTATTAAAAGAAATAAATTCTAGTATTTCCCTAAAAAAAAATTAATAATAAATAAATATTTTAAAAGAAATATAAAATTATAAAATACTATAAATAAAATAGTATTTAGGAAATCGAAAAAGCTATTAGTATTATTATATATATTCTAAAATTACTAGAATTAGAAAAAATAAAATATATTTTCTTTATAGAAAACTAGAAGAAAGTATTAAATAATAAAAGCTTTTTTTAATCTAAAATAAAGCTTATTACTTTTAATTCTTTATATATCTTTTATTTTTTTTTCCTAATTATTATTTATAGTCTTTATATAATATATATAAGGTTATATATAACTTAAAGATATATAACGAACCTCGGATATTACGGGTATTAATTAAGAAGATTAGCGGCCCTTTAATACTATAACTAACTACTATTTATATTATATATATTAGGCTTATAAATTACTAATTATATATATATTATCGGGGCCTCCTATTTAGAAAGGGCTTTTCTGGACCTTATAGGAGAGATAGAGATTAGTTCTATACTAAATTTAATACTATAGTTTTATAACTTACTAATTTATTCTATTATCTTATTACTTACTAATAAATACCTTATAAGCTAATCTCTCTATCCTTAAAGAAAGTAGTTTAATAAGTAATTATATTTCGAAATCTATAAAATATATGACTCCTTACTAAAGCTATTTCTCTAAAGGAAATCGACTAGATTAATCCCGATACAGGTAATAGTAAAGGCTTATCTAATACTTTTAATAGAGCCCCTTAGGAGCCTCCAAAAGCCAGAA
>NW_020194504.1:0-1355 GCF_002865645.1 Hyaloscypha bicolor E | reverse complement strand
TATATTTATATTTCTTTAATTAATTTCTTTTTCGAATATAATTAATTTATACTAGATACTTATAATAGAGATTTAATTATATTTATAATATTTCTAGAACTATTAAAAATAATTATATTATTTTAAAAAGCTACTAATTCTATTATATAATTTATATAAGTTATTATAACTATTCTAGAAAATCTATTTCCTAAAATTACTATATTATTTATTAATAATATTAGAGTTAAAAAACTTTATATAAATTATAATAGGTAGTTTATTTTACCTAAAATTCAATATTTTATATTTAAATACTTTTAAAAAGTAAATATAACCTTAGATAAAATTAAATAAGCTAGAGCTAGTATTAAAGAAAAATTATAATTCTATTATAATAATATAGTTATTATTAGCTTTATTTATAAAATACTTAAAAAAAGCCTTTTAAGTTTAGGAATTACTAAAATCTTAAAATAGGAATATTATAATAATATAACTAAAGGTAAGATATTTATTAAAATTATTATTTATTACTATATTTGAATTAAAGGCTTTATAATTATTACTAAATCCATTTATTACTTAATAAAAAAAGATATAATATAGGACTAGAATAATAAATAAAAATAAGCTATATAAATTTTTTAAGAAAAGCTTATTACTATTCTAATACTTTATAAATTATATTATAATTTATTAAAAAATTAGGAAATAATTATATTAGTAATAAATATTAGCCTAAATAAATAGAATAGAACTCTTAGTTAATATAATAATAAAGAAAAAAAGAAAGTTATATAATATAAGTTTAGAATCTGAAATAATACTAAATAAAAATATAATATTACTAAAAGAAAATACTAAAAGCTAATAAAGTATCTATAGAAAATATAATTCTAGTTATATAAAATTTATTTTATTCTTGAACTAAATACTAATATACTTATTATATAGCTAAGTAAAGCAGCTATAGATTTTCCTAGAGCTTTAGTTACTTACTAGCTAGTATAGATTTAATTATTTGATTTTAAAGTTAAGTATATTAAAGAAACTAAGTATATTATTACTAATAGATTATTAAGATATTTATAATAAAAAAGTAATACTAAAAATAATAAGGATATTAATAAATAATTAATAATAGAGCTTAATACTATTAGAATAATACTTATTAAATAGAAAGTTTAGTTAAAGAAAATAGTTCCGGTTTAGTTATATAATATTATTTTAAGAAATCAAATTCCTAAAACCTTTATTAGATATTTAAATAATAGTATTTAGTTACTAGAGATTAATAATTAAAGCCTTATTATATCTAGAAGCAAATTAGTAATATTAAAAAATAATAAAATCCGGAAGTTATATAATAAAGG
>NW_020194503.1:0-3374 GCF_002865645.1 Hyaloscypha bicolor E | reverse complement strand
AAATAAAAGAATATTATAGAAATAAAAGAATATTATAGAAATAAAAGAATATTATAGAAATAAAAGAATATTATAGAAATAAAAGTTATATATAAAAGGCTATAGCCTTTAGTATATAATTAAAATTTTAGAAGTAATATAAATATATAAAGTATTTAGAAAACTCAATATTAGGCCAAATTAGGGAATTTATATATAATTAGAAAAAAGTATTATTTTTCGCATTTTTTAGAAAGTTTCTAGTATTAATATAGCTATTTCTTTAGAAGTTATATATATAATTACGAAATACGAGATATAGGATATAAGTAATAAAATATAAAATACGGGATATAGTTATTATTGGTACAGCTGTTCCTTTGGGAGTCACGGGACACGGGACACGGGACACGGGACATGGGCAATGGGACATGGGCAATGGGACATGGGATACGGGACATGGTCATGTGACCTCGCGTCCCATTGGTGACTCGACTAGTAGACTAGACCCCTTTAGGCTTAGCAGATTTAGGGATCGCATATCAACACCACGATATTGCAATCCCTACTTCTGAAAAACAACTTTACCAACCATACGCAAATAGCACTTCTACGCCTATGTAACGGTGCCATGCATTACTGGTGAACCGACAGTTATATAACCTTATATTTTATAAGTAATTTAACTAGTAAACTAAACCTTATTAGGCTTACTAAATTCAGAAATTATATATTAATATTATAATATTATATTTTCTATTTCTAAATAATAATAATTTTACTAATCTTATATAAATAGTATTTTATAACTATATAATAATATTATATATTATTAGTAAACTAATATAAACTTATATATTATTTTAGAAAATTAAATAAATAAATAAATATTTAAAGCTAAATTAAAAAAAAGTTATAAATTCAAATATTTCTTTTTAGAAATAAAATTAATTCGAAGATTATTTATAATTTATAGCTTATAATAATACTTTATAAAATCGGTTTATTTAATCCGGAATTCTTTTTTAAAAACTAAATATATATTAAAAACTTTCTAAAGAAATATATTTTTATTAAAAATATAATTTCTCTAAAAAAAGATATTTTCTTAAAAGCTTTATTAATAAACTTTATTATAATTATTCTTATAAAAGTATTATTAGAAGCTTTTATTAAATATAATAACTCATAATTTATAAATAAGATCTTATAAAATAATTATATTATAATAAAATAATTATTATAGTAATAATAAAAAGCTTAAATTCAGCTAAAGGCTATATATTAGACTAAAAGTATTAGCTATATACTAAATCACGTATAATAATACTATATAACTAGTATTATATAATAAATTATATATTATTAGATTTAGAAAAGCTATATATAATAGTCTAAACTAAAAGTAATATCTAGATATTATAAAATAGCCTCTTTTTATATTATAGAAAACTTTATATTATAAAAAATAAAATAATTTCCGAACTATTTTTATAAATTATTCTAATTTATAAAATATATAATAAATCTTTTTTTAGATATTCTAGATATATAAAATTCTATTAGCTATTAAAAAAGTAATATTACTAGCTATTTATAAATAAGAATATTAATTAATACTATAATAATTACTATATTTATAAGAAATCACATATATTTAGAAATAAAAAGCCTGGTTTATTTTATTTTCTTTTAGTTTCTAATTACTTCTAATAATATATTATTATAAACTTTAAAAACTATTTAGAAAATAAATTAGACTATAATATAATTATTATATTTATAAATTATTTATTTAAGTATCTAATTATAATTCCTATATAAGATATAATTATAATTGAATAGCTAATATCTTTATTTTTATTTTATATAATATACTAAATAATTATTTTAGAAATAATTATATTAGATTAAAAACTCTAATTTATATTCGATTTTTAAAGCGAATTTTATATAAGAATTAATATAAAACTTAAGCTTTTAATAGCTAATTATTCTTAAATAAATAAATAAATAGAAATTATTAATTAGTATTTTAATTAGAGATTATATTTATAAATTAATTATTACTAAAATAACTAGAATAAATAAATTATTATAATTAATTATTAATAAGTCTTTTTTTAATATAAAACTATTAGCTAGTTTTTATTTATAATTAAAAAGAATTATAAGTTTTATATTTCTCTAAACTGGAATTTCTTTATTAAAGCTAGTTTATTTAAAAAGAAACTAAATAGAAATAAAGCTAAAATATTAGTAAATTAATTATATAAATTATAATAATTTACCTAAGGTTATATAGAATAAATATAGAAATAATATATAATATAAGCTAATAAATACTATTATTTAATTAATTTCAAAATCGGAAATAAAATATAAATTATTATAAAATACTAGAAATCTAATTATTTAAACTAGAAGCTAGAAAATTAAATAAAGAGCCTATTTAAAATTTTAGAATAATATAACTATTTGTTTTTCCTAAAGCTATTAGAAACTATAAAGATATATTTAGTTTTTTATATAAAGAAATTATAAAAGAATTTCTAGAATTCTCTATTAAATTAAGTAAATTCAAAACTACTTCTATTAATACTAGAAAATAGTAAATAAGAATATAATATTAAACGGGTTATTATAATTAAGCTAGATAAAAATAAGCTAAAATATAGAATTTAATAAATTAATTAGAATAAGAATCTAATATAATATCTAGCTTTAATATTAAATAATAGTTTTCTAGTTTTATAAAAATTTTATAATAATAATATTAATATATTAAAACCTTTATAAAAGTTATAATATTAGCTAAATTATATAAAAAATAATACTTATCTAGAATTATATAAAAATAAAAATAAATTTTTCTAAATTATATATTAAAAATATTTGCTTTTTATATATATTATTTATATTTAAAATACTAGTTTATTTTAGAAAAAAGAATAATATAAAATTAAATTAATTAATAGTTTTTATAAAGCTCGGAAATAAGCTTATTTTAAAAGAGAAAATAATATTATAATTTCCAGATATCCGGTATTTAAAATACTTAACTAGATATTAAATATCTTTTAAATATATATAATATAGCTATTTTATTAAAGCAATATATTTAAAATATATTAGAAATATTTAGAAAACTAAGCTCTTTTAAAACTAGTATATTATAAGATATATATATTTCTTAATAGCTTTTTATATTCTAGTTTTCTTTTTTTTTAGCTTTAAATTATTTTTATAAGAAATCTTTTATTTTATTTTTTAAACTCTATTTATAATATATAAAATATAATAAAATATATAAAATATAATAAAATATATAAAATATAATAAAATATATAAAATATAATAAAATATATAAAATATAATAAAATATATAAAATATA